>NC_054751.1:16724672-16861658 GCF_018143015.1 Lytechinus variegatus
AGGCAAGATTTAGGGGCGTGGTATTGTATTTTCCGTCTCAAGGTAAGGCTCTAGCTACATTCCCTTCCCATCTCTTTGCAGTTTCAATGAAGTCCCCCCCCCCCCCGGTTTCACAAACCCTGCAGTGTATGCATGCGGGAGACAAGATCTAGAGAATGGTCCAGGCAGTGGACTACATGTAGGTTTGAATGAGTTTTGGGGTTGCATGTAAAGATGGAGTTCCTAAGATGATTTCCCTTTAACGATGGTTTGTTTTTTTTTGTTACATTTTATACCACCACCACTCTCACCTTCCCTCCTGTGCCCTATAACCTATAACCCTTATTGGGTTCAACCCAATCTGTTAGTTTTGTTTTCTTCCCAAGCAGTAGTGTTTTTAAATTTTGCATGAATTGAAATCCACTGACATTGCATTCTCTCAGAGAGAAAAAGTATCGCAAGCATCCAACTGTAGCATTGAATATTGCAATATTCTTAATGGTAATGTGATAGAATACAGAGAAGCACTGGAGTGCTGGAGTAGGATGTGGAAGCGCAACTACAAATGGAGATGCAAGCAAACTTGACAGATGGTGGTCAAAATTGGAGACTGAAAATATTTTTTTTCTAATCCCACTTAGTGTACATACCAAAAGATTTGCCTAAATTTGTTAGTTCCTTCCACCCACTAAGGAAAGTACATCCCTCTTCCGTGAAAGCCTTCACATCATTCCATCTTAAGAAGAGGTCTTATTTACAAGTTGTTAGCGAGAGCACCGACGTGTTTACCAAAAAAAATTTATCAGATTACTTTCTTCATCCAGTGGGCCGGAAATTTGATCAAAGTTCTTGCAAAAGGCTGTCATGTTTTCTGGGTTCTCAGCAATTACTCAATAACATCTTATTAAGATTGAATCTGATATTTGGTGGGAGTTGCCAAATGGATGATTACTAGTGATTTATATCTTTTGTACGGTGGGATGTTTGATGTGATAGAATTGGGCAAGCGGTATGATCGGGCCGATGATTTAATCATCATCGAACAAATTGCTTCTCAGATGCAAGTGCCCATGCTTTGTGTATATAGAGATGATGTTTCAATCATCGTTTGGATGATAAAAAACAGCATGTAAGAAGTTATGAAGAATCTTATTCTGTAGGATAATACTTACATGCTCAATCCTACCTCCACCATTTACTGATGACAGTGACACAAGAGTTTTCCATTCTCTTTTTTGGTTTTCTTTCTTTTCTCTCTTTGTATTTTCTTTGTTTGTCCCTAACTTTCTTTCCATTCATCCCTCCCCTGTGCCTATTTTCAGTAAATAATCTCCTTTGATCTGCTCATCTTTTTCTAACCAATATTCTTTCAAACTTTCTCTCTGTCTATCTCCCTCTGCTCATGTATTTTCCCCCTCTATTTGCCTATCTTTCTCTCATCTATCTTCCTTTTCAATGTTCTCATGTCCCTGCATTTCCACAGCTTCTTGTTATCAAATTTCTCTGTTTATTTTCTGCTCTTTTTTAAGCCTCACTTTCTCCTATCCTAATTCTTACCTTTGTTCTTGTAAGATTTTTTTTTTACATCTTTCTCCCTGAACACCCTTCTGTTACCTAAGTATCTTTCTTTTTGTCCATATCCATATCAGGCATTCTGCCTATCTTTTTCTCTCTTTCCATCATTCATTACTAAGTTTATCTTTCTTCCTTCATTCAATCACCGTCTCTCTCTCTCTCTCTCTTTCTTCCTTTCTTTATTTTCTGTCCGATGTGAAGTTAAAGTGCTAATCCGAAGCAGAGTAAAGTACAGCTGCAAAAAGAACTTTCCCAGGTCTCGCTTCATATTATGACAGCTCTGGCATTCATCCATACTTTATGCACCCATATAACACACAAAAACCCTCCCCGGAGATCTTCTCTCATGTCTAACACTCAAAATTAAACAAGGTTGCTTGCTAGCTTAAGCATTAAATAAACTATCCGTATTCCCAGGATATGTATAATTACAATTTTTACCTGCCTCTAAACAGCATAAAATACCGTTCCCTTTTTAATTGGTTGAAATATGAATTCCATTGAGATTGTTTCCAAAATCATAGTAATTAGCAAAGTCTTTTTTAGTGGTATGAGATAAGTATCTATATCTTGTCCAGCTGTTTTTGTAGTCTAGTACCCCCTTATAATAAAAAAGCTGAAAGAGATCAACAAAATAACAAATAATGGTATTTTTCACAATTGAAATGTAAAAATCTTCTTTCTGAAACCACCGGAAGTTTCCTTTATTTTAGGTCCCCAGTTCCGAGGTATTCGTTGTGTTCCCAAATTGATCCAATGCCACAAAGTCTGTGATATTCATATGTATCTAATGACAGAATTGATGAGGGTTTGTAGTATTTTCATAAGAAATGAAGTATGGAATTTCAGATGGTATTAAAAGAACAGGATGAAATTGAGATAAAGAAGGGTTTCTCTTGCCGTAACATTAGATAATCCAGGAGTCTAATGATTATGCCTTAGTTCTTTCTCTCCACTCTCTTAATTTTTCTTTCACTTTCTTTTTTTTTATTGTTGATGTCAGGAAACAATTATATCAGTTAATCCTCAAAGGAAAAAATGGGATTATTGTATTTCAGTGTAACATGAATGAGTCCTATTTCTTTTAAACAACTTCCTTTGTTAAAAGGTCGAAACAGCGAAGTTGCAATTAACTTGTATTGTTACATTGTGTTACAAACTCAGAAAGGAAAATTGTATTTATTGATTTATTACATATGTTTTTTTTTCATTCTATAGATCAATAGTGTTTGGTTAAGTATATTAAGTTAATATATTTTCATTAATTTACCCATTACTGAAAAAAGTATTAACTGTCTGGTGAGAAAATGATTGGAGAGTACGAAAGAAGTACTAATTTGTAAAAGGATTATTTTGTACAAGTTCTTCTTGGGCATAAAATAGCGTTCTTTGGGTTTGATTTTAATGATGTTTCATTTATACAGGAACAATAAAACTCCTGATTTCTACCTTAATACCAGTATGTCATTTTAACTGCATGATTCATCCACTCAATTACCCTCCGAAACAATCCCAAAGTAAAATGGACGATGTTCGCTCACCCGGGCTCTGTTTTGACGGCAGTGTTACCCTAGGGTCGTTGAAGGATGACTAAACTTTTCAACTCTGGATTGCTAGGGTTTGATGCTGTAATTTCTATTTCCCGCCACCACCGCACCGATTCTCGGAAGACGTGTTGGACAAAGGCCTTGCATGTGTGTTTTGATCAAGGATGGATGGTTGGTGAGGGGGCTAGGAGGTTTGGGGAAGGGATGGGAAATGATTGGGTGGGGTAAAGACAGCCAGGAAGGAAGGAAGCATGGGAATTCTAACAAAAAAAAAACATTAACTAAAGTATGAGAGATATATGTTAAAATCAGCTCACAAAAATAATGTCCCTGATTTGCTTTAAAAGAGATGTCCTTCAAGCATTTGAGTTACTGATTTAAAAAAATCATGTAATTCGTTTCATATAACATGGTTCAAAAATCCATCATGAACCAAATATATGATGTTCACATATCAAATTTTCATTTTTCAATATGGCAAAAAAAAATATGTCTAGATATGTCATGACTACAAGTATGTTGTGTTTGTGTACCTTTTGTAGGATGATCACTTTGTTTCAATGCAAGCACATTTCTGAAAGCTTTTGAATTTTAGTTGCCCCTTTTAGTACATTTCTGTCAAAAGTTTTATCTTCTATCTGGTAAATTGGAATAATGTCCATATTCTGGTAGAATAACTTTGAGATAAATGTTATTTCTTTTCCTCCTAGGTTGATAACATACAGAAACATTTTTTACCATGTTCTTACATGGAAGATGTTCTTCATTGATTAATTTGCCTTGAACGCACCTAAAGGTCAGCTCCTTTCTGTTTTTGCGCCATTCAGCTCTTGCCTAGCTCAACTTTTTTTAACTTGACATTGAAGAGTAGGTCTTTTGAATGAGTCTGAATTTAAAATACGTGAGGTCAGTGTTTATTACATCTTTGGGATTGCTTATCTTTATTTCTTTGATGAGCCAGGTTAATAATCGATTTCCTCATTATTTGCCATATGGTATCGATTTCACAGTAGATATACTTCTGTATTTGAACTTCTTCAACTGTATTTTTACTTATTTTATTTTCAACCTATATGAATTAACTATCTGTATCATATTGGTAAATGGAGTGGGAATATTTGCATACAACCTTTATTGGCCTGTTATTTTTTTTCTTTATGTAAAAAACCAGGGGCCCGTTTCATAAAACGTGTTACAATAACAAATTTACAATAAAGTTTTAAAGCTACTGAAATCCTTCGATTTGATTGGCTGATGCATGTTTAATGGATTTTTTTAATTATAAGGAGTCTTTCTGAGTGAGACCTTGATAGGACTGAGAAATGTTTTATGGTAAGACGTTACGAATGAAATCTAGGCCTGTTTTGACTACATTTTGCTGCACCTGAATCTTGGGAGCTTCTTTCCCAGGCTAAGCCTCATGAAGACTAAAATAGCCTTTTATAACTCTGAATGGGGACTCATGTAGACATGAAATCATGCCCCTTTAAGCGTCTTTGAATGGTACTGGCCTATATTTACTGCGATAGCTTCCTGCTCTCTTTCCTCTACTTTAATACCCAGCCCAGTAAATTTAGCCTCCCGATCAGCTGCGAGACATGTGTATGACGCACTCTACAGCTGAGTGTACTACGCGTTTACTACGTCCATTGACTCGCGACTTCTTGACATGCCGCTTACTGTACCTACATGTACCCTGCTGTGCCCCGAACTAAAACAAAAACAAATACATGGCGTGGCAAGTGGAGCTGTGTGCCAGCGAGGCAGTTTTAACGTGGCCATTCTGACTTGGAAATTTTTTTTGGAAAGGAAAAGTTTGCTTCATGATGACTAAGAATCACGCAGCCGATGGATGCTTGCCCATCTCTCCTGCTTAGTCTCAATTTTAAGACATATTTGTAACCAAATGCTCTTTTCTTGATAGTGATAGTTGAGAGTCGTCTATATTTCAGATGAGTGAAATAAGAATAGTGATTACATCATGCAAAATCCTTCTTGTCCTCTTTATATAGACATCTGCTCTTTCACTTGAAAGTTCAAGGTAGCTTTGGCAATTTATGGAATGAAATAAGGCTTTAACCCCAAGTCTAATTAAAGCGTCCCTCTGGTGGTAAAAGATGCACATTTTAGTGATGACAGAAAGCTTAGGTCTTGTACATGAGTACACGTAGTGAACTAACCAGGGTTGAGGGTGCGCTTCAATTTCAAGGCACTTCCGCCCATTTCATAACACAAGTAGAGCGCAATGCATTGTGGGTTGGATTAACGTAAGACGGGAGCCAAATTTTTATTTGGATGCAAAATTAAAACCCTGGATCAGTGATCTTGGCTGTCGGGTTGAATTTTCCATTTTGTCGTGCAAAGATATGTTTTTATTTTCTTTAATCCTCTTTTCTGTTGATCCCCCTCCCATATCTTACTCTGATGACCAAGAACAGCTGTAAAGATTGGCTGGATTCCAGAGAGCAACTCACCTTGAATATATCTTTGTGCTTTCCTCTTTGTTATCATGTTTTGTGCCAATTAATCAAGAAGGTTCGACAAAGTAATGTAAACTTTGATAATCAAACATGGAATTTCAATTTCAATTTGCTGCATGTTTATAAAGACAATTTTAAATCTTTCGCTCTGGAGTATTGACATGCTGTCTTTGTTTACACATTGAAAACAGATCTATTTTTAATACCTTCCCAGCAGCTTTCATTAATATGTTTTACAATTTTCCATCTTTCCTGATATGCATTGAGACCTTTTGAAAAGGTTCAGTGTGCTGTATGTGCTGCATAAGACTGTTTTATTATTGCTATTACTGTTCTTGAATAAAAATAAGATTGCTGTGTTGTATCTGTGTTGGTAACATTAGAAACTTTGTTCAGTTGTCTAATTGTTCAGTTACATTTGGTTTCTATAAGCTTTAGAAAATCTTAGATAAAAGTAAGATTTTTGTATAAGCTTGACAAAAATCTAATAAAATTGATCTGAATAGGAGTACCGACTGATCCTTGAATTCCCACTGGATGCCACCAAGTTTGGTTATAAATCCCAGGAGGCTGTGGAGGGTCCTACTCTTTGCCTTCAGGAGTCGGGTGATTAACTAATGGCAATTGATTGGTAAAACATTCTTTGGGGTGTGAGTGCTTTTAAATGATCTGTTGCTCTTCATCATCATCATTATCACCACCACCACCATCTTCATTATCGTCATTATTTTCATCATCACCTTCGTCACCACATCATCAGTATCATAATCTGTGTACTTCAGTAAAGGTGTCACAATCGTATTTAATTTCAGTAGGTACTTCTGATACCATTGATAATGTGACATGAACTTGAAAACAGACCCTTAGGGTTCATTTCAGTGCACAGCTGAGGAAGTAGCAATTTTACGACATTAAGCAATTAAAGCATTTCTTCAGTATCATGCATTTCCTTGAAATGTTCATCAATATGATTCAATGACTCAACAAGGGAACGAAACCTCAGAGTCTTTCTCCGTTCTATTGTTCGGAGGATTGAACCGGTCCACATTCGTCTGGTCGAAGTTAAATCTCTCCGGTATTGTCTCTTATTCCCAGTCCAGTACAAGTTTTATACTTTGACATTGATTAAATCTGTCATCGAGGAGTAAAAATCGTTGGCAGTGAGCTGGCTAATTTGGCTGGAGGCCAGCTCAAAATGTCTTCCTTCGTGTCCTCCACGCATCCAGAAAGAGTGTCGTGTGCTACGCTACCTTAGGAGTTTGTTTTGATTCTCATTGTCATGGCGACGGGATGAAGCGCATTAAACCAGCTACAACTGGCACTGAACCAAGTGCGACTACAGGCAAATGGATGAGCTTCAGAGATTTGTGAAATACTTGACAACATTTTTGTTTCCTTGCAAGGGATTAGCTAATCTGAATGAACACTTCATACTTAGATTCTTGAAGGATGCGGGAATAATCAAGTTCGCTGATTGTCCAGTAGGGATATTTGGGAGAAAAAAATGTTGTAGTGTAAGGTATGTTAATCTCTCGAACATTCTATGTAATGATACATGATAAGTTGTTGAGAATAAACAGTTTTATCAAAATAGCAGCTGCTTTGGATTTTGGATGATATACTAGAAAACCATTGGGATGTTGGTTTTGTTGGAAGCTTTCAAAGGGAAATGTTTATTTTTAGCTTCAATCCACTTTGTCAATTGCGACTTCTCTCAAAGCAAGTGAACCAAGCTTCTAAGATCGTACAGGTGTTCTTGTTGACTTCCTTAACAGATTGATTTTGCCAGGTCGTTCAAGTTTGATAGTTTCCTGTGGCATTAACGGCATTCCAGTAGCAGTCATCATACTCCGTGACACAACAGGAAGTACTAAGTGTCTGACCCCCTTGATGAATCTTTGTTTACATGTTTGAACAAGTCAGCTAAAGTATGCTCCCGATGCGACGATGATGGGTTGATCATGATTGAGGGTTTGTAACTCGGTAATCTAGATCTGGAATAGAGAAGCGAACGCCTGCTTTTTGTCTTGTGAAGGTCATTTCAGATGTCGTTGGGAAGGGGGTGGTTGTGAAGAGGGTGGGGATCATTTGTGGTGAGAGAGGTCGAAGGGGGATGGGGGAAGAGATGTGCTCATTGCATAAAACTTGTAAACAAAGGGAGGAGTCTAGTGCTGACTTTGTTTAGCCAATCAGAACTCGAGCTCTGCTCATGGCCAGAAATGCTACTGTTTTGGATTTTCTTTTATAGAAATAAAATGTAAACAAAGCAGTCCCTGGCCAAGAACAATCAACCAATCACCTCGCTGGATGATCTTTTGCCTTGTTCCGACAAGCCCCTGGTTATTCTTTTCCTTTTTTCTTTCTTTATTTTAAATTACTACAACTTTGCTTCCTGTCAGATTATTGGCAAAGTGCCATGACTTTCTTTCTATGTTCTTCTTTATGGTGATCGGGATTTTTTTTATATGGCTTGATACTGAAACGTATAATCCACGTCGGGCTATTTTTGAAATCAGATTAAGGTCGTCCTTACTTGTGCACTCGGCGTCACCCTTACTTCGTGTTTGAGCATGTCTGTGTTTGAAGGGGCAGGTGCGTGGCTAGGGGAGGGAAGGGGATGTCATCATCACTTCAAAACAAAGAGAGGGAAGATGGAGATGTTGTATGGATGATCTATGGGAGAGGAGGGGGAGAATGTGGTGTGGGGTAGGGTATGGTGGGGTCACCTGGGGGGTCATCCCTTCTCTTCTTTATCTTTATCATCCTCACCGGACCGAGATGCTGATTATATAAGGACACCTTTAGAGATCACCATCATAATCGCCTTCGTGAGCTACGTCAATTTCCCTCGCAAATTCACGAACGTCTTCTCCAGGAGCCAATAGCATATTTTTTCAACTTTTTCACATCATTTCTACTCCTAGAAGCCTCATTTCCACAACCAGAGCGAATTCATCATTTAAAAATTATATTCGAGTTAACATTCACATCAATTCACTGATTCGATTTGTAATTTTGTGTTTTATTTCTGTTCTTTTCCGATCCACCCCAATTTTTCTTCACGATGGGTATTTGTCCGTGGCAGGATATCTTTGAAGACGAGATTGATTGGTGGTCCAAGTATTACGCCTCTACTGGGGAAACCGAGAAGTGTGGGGACTATCTGGAAAGAGGCTATGACAAGATAGAGGTGAAGTTTGGTTTATATTTTTTATTTTGAAATTTTTAACATATAATTTATTTTCTAATTTTATTTTTTTAACTGAAGTAAATTTATTTTATAAATTCTATTCTAGTTCTCGCTTTATATGAAACGTTAATGAAATATGTTTCAACAGATGGAGTAAAAGCTTTAATCTCATCTTTTTTATTCAGACATTCTTTAATGAATGCATCTTGGATTGTGGTTTTACTTAAACATACAGTTTTTAACATCTTTTAGAAGATTTCTCACCTCATTTCAAAATTATTGAATAAAAGGGGTTTTCAATTCAATTTGGTGACCAACAGTATTTCTCTTTTTTTTTAATTTAAGATGGTGCACATCAGTAGTTAAATTATCAATTCCTTTACTTTTATTCAAATAAAATAACTTTTTTTTAAGTCTCAAAATTTGTGTAAAACTGTAAAAAGAAGAGTTGATATCACAGTGTATTAAACATTATTTCAAACAAAATCTAGTGAACAATATTTACCTATGGGGTCCCCAAGCACACCCAAAATCAAATTTACCTTTGAAAACCACAGAGAAATCTATTTTTGACCACTGACTGTTTATTCTGGCAGTAGACATAGCCAAAGGCGGCCATGTTTCATTGTGTTTTGATTTGGCTGCAACATTCATCAATGGGAATATCAGATTATTTTTATCTCAGTTTTGAGGATACTTCATCTAAGGGCAGTCCTTTCTCAAAATATCAAAGGTTTTTCATTTTTATTTAGTATTGCCCAAGATTTTACAGGAAATTGTTCAATTATTTCTGAAAACACATTGGATTTGAATCTAAGGAAAATTTACTTTTGCATTTTGGATTACATAAAGATTTATTGGTATGTATATAAATTGATTACTTTTCAGAAATATGTTTTGATATATTTTTTTGGAATCATTTGTGGACTGATTTTATTTGAAGGAACATCTTTATTTGGCTTTTCATATGAAAACTAGTTGTTCTGAATCAATATTTTTTTTAAAGAAAGTGTAGAATTATTTTTTTGTTAAATTTGCTTTCAATCTGACTACAGTCAAAGCCTAGATCTCGGTGAGCATGCTTGAATTAAGAATCCAGCATCAAAATAATTGAAAATCAGTAAAGCTCAAATTTTGACATTTTTCAATGCTTTTTAAAACATGGGAATAATCGTGTCCTACACAAATGATTTTCAAATTGAAGACAGAAATGAAATTAATGAGAGTCATTCTAAGTTGCTTTGATTTCAATCTTTATTTTGTTCACCTTAATGTTTTGATAATTGTCAACATGGATGTTTCTGTATGAAAGCATTTTTTTTTTTGGGGGGGCAAACTTCTTTACAAAAGGGCTCATTTTCTTTTCCTTTTTGTAAGAGGTGTCTCTGAAGCATATCTTGCAAGAATTGATTGATTGAAACATTTTAAATGTTGTTATTGCAGATCTACAACAAGCCTTTGGAAGTTCTTGGGACGAACGACTATTTCCAGGACTTCTGCAACTGCTACGATCTGAACCGTGGAAAGCAGGAAGACGAGGATGAGGAATCAAGCGGAGTGGGAGAATTCAAGGTAAAAATGTCTTTTATCCATCTCTTGAATCAATCATGAGATACAGGGAAGAGCTTATGGTCACTTCACTTTTTCATTGACATGGTTCCGAAATGTGGAATACCCTTTCATTTGTTTACTATTAGTTCTATATGTGACCATCCACCCAAAAACCAACAATAAGTCACCCAAAATAAAAATTGGGAATTTATTGAGCTAGAAAAAGCACTTCGTAAGCTTGAAAATTATACATAGCTTGTCAAAATTGATTAATAATAACCATCGTAAGTACTTTATTGAATCCAGAGGAAATTCAGCGAGAGCTTAAAAATATAGGATAAATCAAGGTTTGAAGTTTGAGGTTCACTTAAGCATGAGATGTGCACACTGTACAATCTTGGAGTAACTTCCAAGCAGTCCGAATAAAATGGTGTAAAAAAAACCTTGTTTCTTTTCTTTCATTTAACTGCATGTACAACTTCAAATTTTTCTACAGTATGACAAAAAACGAATTTGCTCTATCAGATGAGTTAATTTTCTATAAATTTTGCTTTTGGAGACAAAATTACTATTCTAGGTTTTTCCAGAGAATCTTACCTGGCAACAAGAAGCCTTGGATTTACACATTGTATCTTGTTAGATTAGATTGTGTATCAACTCCTTAGTAATGTGATGAGGAATAGTGAAAGTATGATGTGCATAACATGAAAGAAAAATGGTCTACTTTTCCAATTTAAAATAATTATAAGACAATTCAGATCTTAGAGATGTATAAAAATATCTATGTTTATAGTGTCTGTAGTGTCTACAATATGTGTGGAAATATGGAGTTTTTAACACAGATTTAAATCTATCAAAATCTGTAATTAATCTGATATCTTGATGAAGAGTGTTCTACAAGATTAGTGCCATTTTCATAAAAGCTCTATGTATTTTAAGTAAGGAATTCTATTTTTTTGTAAGTTTGACGATGTGTTACTATGTAGAAGACTGTGATTTGGCCACTTTTCTGGGAATGATCTTATATTAAAATCATGAAATGTTTAAATATAGTAGAGGAATTGATGAATCAATATCTTTGCAAAAATGTTATTGCAATAATACAGCAATACCCAAGAAACTTTTTTCACGATTCTTTTTAACCCAATGAATACTAAATTATGTAAATCTCATAGTTTTTTTTTTAAAAGGACCATCCAGTTTTAATAGGCAGTAGGTTATTATATAATTTAGAGTCACAGTGAAAACTGTAAATAATGGATTGGTAATTTAGTAATGTATTAGTTCTATCCTTCATATATTCTGGCATGTATAGACTTGTCCTGTGAGTCATATGATGTACCTCTTTATGGCTTCATTTAAGTTTGACCAGGTGGTGCCATGTTTTTAACTGTATATTCATGTTTCATCATGTTTCTATCAGTATCAGTGCTCTCAGCTATCCTTCATGGTCAGACATTAATTATTCTTGGTGTTGTCATGTTGTACAGGGATCCTCTGAGTTTTTTTTACTTAATTAAACTGTTTTGAGAAAAATGTGCACATTCCTTTGAACCCCAAGTTTTGTTGTTTGGCCAAATAATTTTTCATGCACAACCCTAAAAATGAAGATAATATATTTTGATAATGCTGTATAGTGTATATTTACACGATGATGGTGATGATGAAGATTCTGATGATGATGGTGGTGGTGGTGGTGGTGGTGATGATGATGATGATGATGATGATGATGATGATGATGGTGGTGGTGGTGATGATTGTGATGATGATGTTTGGCAGAATGTTGAAACAATCTGCACCCTAGTAATTAATTGTGAATGCCCTCCAATCATTATTTCAATATTTACATGGAATTAATGATCGGTCTTCACTCACAGGGTCTCTTCAGGATCTACCCATTGCCCGGTGACCTGAAGGCCGAACTGCCTCCAAAGCAGTTCAGCCACCTACCCCCATCAGCACCGGTGGAGTGTGTCATCCGTATCTACATTGTCAAGGCCCTTGATCTCCAGCCTCAAGATCCCTCTGGATTGGTAAGTAGCATTTGGGTAGGGTATCACAGAAAGTTTATTAATTGATTGTAAGGTTGATTTGTAAGTTTGATTATGCATAATGATCTATTTAATCAAGTTTAAAAGTCAGCCCAACGATCAAGTACTAAGGTTTGTGGTACAGGGACTTGGAGCCTGTTTCAGTAAAAGTTGGGTTAAAACGCAACTCAAGAAAGTAAGCCTAATATCCGAATAACGTGTGTTTCATTGGTCGAAAATAAAGTGTGTTTTTTCGTTTTAGTTCTGATTGTGCAACTCTTTTGGCATTGGGCCCTTAGATGCTCCTTGCAATCAGTTGAATGTCTTTTGTAGGTTCCTGAGTCAATTATAAACTCCTGTAATTAATTGCAGCTTTGCAATTGATCACTGGACTAATTCTTACAAATATTTGCATTTGAAATCAAACTTAATTGAGATTGAACTCTATTCCTGTACCTTATTATGCGCAGCCAATTCAATATGTTACAATTTCATTAGCTTAACAGCAGCTAGTCTCTTAACAGTGGTTACAAGTTTGGTGAAACAGGGCCCTGACTATGCAGTGAACTTGATTTGACATAATGGGATCGCCAATGAAGACTACTAATTATCTTCCAGTGGAATATCTCACAAGTGCATAAATTACTTTATTTGATTTAAACAATTTGAGGGTAACCACAATATTACCACTTGGGACAAGGCATTCAGAGACATTAAAGAGGACAAAGACTCTAGCTGTCAGTCACATCTAAAAATAATGATAACCTGTCTCTATGAGGCTTCTCTGACTGTCTTTTCACCAAAACACATACTTGTTGTTGATTCATATTTTCATCCTGATGTAAAATTTACCTTTATTGTTCTTAAATGTACATTATCTTTAAATAAATTTTTTTGTGTGTGTTTTTAGGCTGATCCTTACCTAAAGATCAAGCTTGGAAAGAAGAAGATTGATGATGAAGATGACTACATACCAAACACCCTCAACCCGGTCTTTGGAAAGTGAGTATAAGTCCTTGTGATATTTGGGAGCTATCGCACCGCAACGCCGAACATATTTAAGAACACAGTAAATGTATTGAAAATGCCGTCAAATAATGTTCAATGTAAACATTCGCAATTAGTCTTCGGACTACAGCATTGTATTCTGTTTTATATGTAATAAACCAAATTGAATTGAATTGAAAAAAAAGATGTTGTTGGTCCAGAGTCCAGGACAAAACTGTGGTATTGATTCGCCTATTTTCCACAAAGACTTCTTGGGTGCTCTTTGTCATGAAGTGTATTTGACAAATCAGGTGTGAAAACTCCATACTACCTTGATTCTTTTAAAAGATACACATTATCTTCAAGATTGGAAGTCCTACTTATCATAATCCAAGGAAGATAAATGATAAGATGAGTGGAGAATGATTTCAGATGAGTTGTTTACTCTTGCATGAAGTATATAAATGAAACATTGAAATAATTAGAGTATGTTAACCTATTGTCTACTGAATTTTGTAATTCCTGTATGCTCTGTATAGGGTTCACCTTATCCAGCATGCAACTGGTTATTAATGAAATGAAATTGAAAGGTTAAAGAATGGATATTGGTAGGTGTGAAATTAGGAAATATTAAGAAAAGCTGTAATCACATGGTCCAAACATGTTTCCCAAGTAACATGTTGGGGACATTAACTCCAATAAAATGCAACTATCATTAAGTTATTTCTCTCCGCTTTTCAGGATGTTTGAGGTCAAGACGTTCTTACCAGTTCACAAGGATCTCAAGGTAACCGTCATGGATAAGGACTTGCTGAGCAAAGATGACATCATCGGTGAAACGGAGATTGATCTGGAAAACCGATTCCTCACCAAATTCCGTGCAACAGTTGGACTACCAGAGAGTTATAACACGTTAGTTTTTCCATATAGTTTATTCATGTTCACTATTAATTGTTATGACTGTCTGATATGCTAGGATGATGAATTTCAAATTTTGATGTTTCATATATACTTTTTTGTTTAGATACCAAATAAAGTTTCCTTGCTGTAAATGTAAATTATAATTATCTCCTGATAGAAAGAAGAAAGAAAAAGACATTTTCAAAAGAAAGTATGAACTTTTTTGGTCATGTGATGATGTAGACTTCAAAGATGATCAACTTTTGTATGAAATGGACCAATTCAGACGTACTTAGACATAGATTCCATCAGAGTCATACGCAGATTCAGACAATACATGGATATCTACAGGCACATGTCCATACAGAAACAGACACATAGAGACAAATTCAGATAGATATAGTTACAGATGAAAAGACAGGTACCATTGTACAGGTTTACATGGCAATAAAGATCTGGTACTTTATTTTTCTTATCAGCTCTGGCCCTAACAAGTGGCGTGATCAGAAGACACCAAGAGAACTGCTTGAGGATTACTGTAAGCTACAGAAGATCCCTGGACCATTCTTCTATGGATCCACCAAACTCACCATGGAGGGCAAGATGTACAATTTGGCTGACTTTGGTAAGGCACAATGCAAAGCTCTCTTCTGTGAAAGATGATGAATTTCAAGGGGTGTTGCAAGAAAACTTTCAATTACAGTTATATTTGGCTAAGTAATCAGCAATTAGGGTTTTATTTTAGTTGAAGTTAAGAGGAATAGAATGTGTCGCAAAGATGTTCCTTATGGCACTTCCAAATATGGGTTCTTTCATGTTACTCTGATTTACTGGTGGCAGCGGTGGGATGTAGTTCTTGGCCCAGGTATATGAAATATACTATTTATCGTAACTTTGTCATCCGATGATAAGTACCATAGTAACAATGCTCATCAGCCAATCAAAGTCAAGGATTCATTTGAAGTAACCATTGTTTGGCAAAGTTTTATGCAAACGGGGACTGCTAGTGACTGATTATTGTTTCATTTATTAGTAGATTTGTTTATCAATTCATTTTATTTACTTATGTGATTTATTATATTTTTGTTTAATTATAAATGGTTTTATTTTTTGTATGAGGGCATTCAATAGAAATGTACTGTTCATTGAATTGTGGCATGCAACTATAAGCCAAGCTAGTGAGCACATCTTTAGGATGGTGACATTAAAGATGTGAATAGTCATCTCTGAGAAAACTTAACCATGGACACAATATATATTTTTTTTTACATCTTTACTATTTCTAAATCCATCTTCATTCACGATTGCTGGACTTTCCTTCAGGTTTACAGTCCTTTTCAGGACTACTTTCAAGAAAGAATACTCTACTCTCAAATCTCCACTTTCTCGCCTATCCATTTCTTCTCTATCCACTGTTTCTATAACACTCCACATGGTGTATTGTAAACCACATCAGCAATTGCTGGACTTTTGTTTTCCGGTTCACAGAAACGAACAAGATGCATAGTGAGCACGAGGGACCCCAGGATCAGCGCCTGGCACTCTTCGCACTCCGCCAGTTCCCCTTGGTGAGGGAACACATCGAGACACGCCCGCTCTACAGCCCTCTGCTGCCGGGCATTGAACAGGGCAAGCTGCAGATGTGGGTGGATATCTTCCCCATGACCATGGGGCCACCGGGCCCTCCCTGTGACATCACACCGAGGAAACCCAAGAAGTAAGTTGCACTTGATCCTCTATTGTCCTGGGTTACATGTATAGTGGGAAATTTTTCAATTTGCCAATTGAATACTTTTAAATAGAACATACATATATTTCAATTATATATTGGCACATGCATGTACTCTCTGCTATGCTGAAGAAATAGTATACATGCATTATAACCCCAGTTGTAGCTCATTGGCCGTGTAGACCTATGTGCTCCAGAAATTAATGCTGCCAGGTACCCATTCTCCATGTGGAGCGTTGTGGCCCAGTGGATTAGTCTTCGGACTTTGAAACATAAGGTCGTGGGTTCGAATCCCAGCCATGGCGTAGTTTCCTTCAGCAAGAAACTGATCCTTGATGTGCTGCACTCGACCAGGTGAGGAAAATGGGTACCGGTAGGAAGTAATTCCTTAAAGTAGACAACCGAAGAATCAAAAGTATTTTATAATGTCTTTTTGTGGTCATCATTATAAAGGGGAAGTATTACTAATCAGATATATAACTTCACTTTTTAATATAGTGATTAGAGTTTGCAGAAATCAGCTCTCAAAAATGACTTATTTTCATGGCATATTTCTGCCTTCGTCCGTCCTCTGGCGAGCTCCAGCTGAGTGACGTCACACCAAGAGCAGTGAGCAGCTGAGCTGACAGCAGCCCATTGAAGACGATCTTTCCAATCAGCGTTTTTTGCTCTTAGAATTGTTTATTCCTCACAAGATTGGTCTTATTACATAGATAAAAGTTTGAATTTTCTGAACAGTAAAATGAAATGCACATTTAACATATTTTGGTAACCGATATTTAGCTTAGAAAAAATTATTTGTTTTCAAGAAATATACGTGAATAAACAAAGCATATTTTCACTTAGAAATCATGCTTGCACCACATTGATATTATTATCAATATAAAACATAGACATTCGTCTTCACGACTGAATAAAAATTATGAAATTTAATTACGTAGCAAGTTCAGGAACCACAAAAAAACACGGCAATATCCATCGCGAAATGATTGGAATTGCAGTTGGATTGCCGAAGCATTGCGAGGCAACAGCAGCGAACGCACTTTGTATATATATCATTATGAACCCGGAACGATAAAGATACTCTCTGTGGACAAATCTGTACGCACGTAGTTCATTTGTGAGTGCGGGGATCCAGGTTCGAAACTCATTGATTTTTTTTGGTTCGGGATTTTTTTTTTTCAATTATATTCTTTCCCCGTTCCTACCAGCTCTTTTTTCTCTTTTTATTTTCATGTGAGATTCTGTTCAGTCCTGTATTTATTAAATCTTACTTCTTAATTGCTGCTTTTTATTTTCAAGTTAGATTCTCTAGGCCTACTTTGGGCAGCGACTCCCTCACGGTAGTCACTTAAGAACCAAGTTTGAAAGGACACTCGTAAAATTACGTCACTCTCACCGATGAATATTCATTAGATCGTGGTCGTGCGTGTTCAATACAAACTCTCTGCATGCATGCACTCAGTGTGTATTGAACACGCACGACCACGATCTAATGAATATTCATCGGCGAGAGTGACGTAATTTTACGAGTATCATTTCAAACTTGGTTCTTAAGTGACTACCGGTACCCTGATCACTCACTGACTGGAGTGGAGCAACACAATGACGAATGCAGTAGACAAAATCGGTCTTTACAGTCCACAATTCAATAAAAACGGGCAAAGGAACACAGTTCTGATTCACGTTTCGTCTGAAGTTGTCGAAAACAGAAATTGAATGTCACATAACATGAAGAAAACGGTATATTCGGAAGATATTGAACAGGTCAGTAAGGTGATTCAGTGCATGATGCACAGAGAGCTGATGAGCTCGTCGATTGTGTGATGTCATTATTCTCGACCGTTTTCGGCTGCGTGATTGTCGGTCTGGGGGGCTGAGAAGGGTGTCTAATAATTTCATTTCTTGCATTTCCACGACATCTATAAGACTTTTTAGTGATATATTTGTGTATAAAAAGACAATACCTTTCCATCCATATATAATTTGTCTATAATCATCACTTTCGTGAATTTTCTTCGTGTGTAACCTTTAAGCTGTGTGCGCTATGAACGCCTAGCTTAGCCAGGTAATATAGGAGCGCCTTGAGCATCTAACAAGGTGGATATGTGCGCAATATAAATATCCTATATTATTATTATTCTGGTGTAGGATTTGAAGCATGAGCTACAACATGAAAAGTGTACCCAATGTGTCTTAAATTACCTATCAGCTGAAGCCAATTCTGATCTTAAGGGTAGTGGTTTCACAATACACCACGTTTTCATCCTTTGGCATGTGTTGGCCCAGAACAGGACCACCCATCTTTAACATTTGACAAGTTTATTCTTGTTGCCTTCAGGATCAATCCTGTACTCTTGCATATAATCCTGGATTAGACTTAGTGTACTTTTTAGACAATGGAGTCATTTCAAGAAAACCATTGACCTTCCTACGGTGTCAAAATTGATCAAACAGTCAGTGTTTTGAGACTGAGATATTGGATATTTTTGTCATCGGATGAGCATATGCTGTCAAGAGAGGGCAGTAGACCACTTTGTTTTTCATTCCTCATAAAGTGAATCCTTTACTGTAGTATCTTCTTTACACCTCTTCTTAAAAAGATTTGGGCCCGTATTCAATTTGATACTTAGGCAAGAATTTTGAGTATTATACTCAGTATTTTGCTCAAGTGTGAAATATTTATCCATCTTTGGTATTCAATCGCATCTTTTGGGTAAGTATTTTGCTTTAATCGAAGTCGGCCGCCTACTTGGCTTCAGTCTGGCTTTTGTGCAATTTACAATGTACAAGCAAAGGCAACCATGCTGCGCACAGACTGATACATCCATTGTGCATTATTTGGCTTACTCTTTATGACATAGTGGTTATTAGTGTTTTAATTGCTTAAAGTTGGCTTGATAAAATAAAATACTTAGAAGTGAATTGAATATGAGTACAAGCATTTTGCTTATCCAAGTAAAATACTTTAAAAAAATGCTTTCTCAAACCATACTGTCAAATTGAACACAGGCATTGGTGTCTAGTCCAAACTGATAATTTTGTATGTTGAATGTGCTTTAGTAACTCTTCTTCAAACATTTTCAATTCCAAATGTTGGGGAAAGGAGAACTTTCATTGAAAATGGTTTCATTGCTTCTCTTTGCACTCATATTGGAAGTATCTGTGATAGGTTCTGGCACAAGGATCTTGTCAGATTTGCAGCGTAGTCCCATACACTTCTTTCTACATACAGCCCAACTCCCCTCGGAAAGGTAGAGGAATAAAATCAAGCACAACATTTTGCAATCCATCCATATGTTTTTATGTTCAAGTAATGTAAGTAATAAGCTTTGGAACAATATCATACATGAAATCAGAATAGGCCTACCATATATAACAAAAATCAGACCTACCCCTCTCTCTCTCTTGTTTATAATTGTGTCCTTGCTTTGTTCTTTCTATCTTTTAGGTACGTTGTTCGCTGCGTTGTCTGGAATGCTAAAGATGTTATCTTGGATGAAACCTCCATCACTGGAGAGAGGATGAGTGACATCTACGTCAAGGGGTAAGAGCCTTTTCTCTTTTACATAACCCCTTTGTGACAGTGAATTACAAAAAAAATCAAAATTTGAGAAAAAAAGACATTTTGACATATCTAGTGTGTTTTCATTTTATGGATTGTATTTCTCATAATTTTCCTCATAATATTGTCTATGTACTTATGAAAGGTACTAATGCAATCTAGGAATGGTGAAAGAATGTGTATTACTTTCAAATCTTATTTTGGATGTATTTTGTATAATTTGGAGGGGGGGTAGGATAAAAAATTCCTCGGCCAAACCATAAAGGTGATGGCTTTATACAGTAGCTAGAACTTATAAATCATCTAGGCAAACCCCATGAAATATGTTTGTGTCATCCCCCCTGCCATTTCTAACTGTATCATGAAGTGAAGTAAGGAAGGGAAAAATGGTGGTCAGATGTGTAAAATGATTGACTTTTTATGGAAAGTCTGATGCATGAATATGTGTTACTGGTGTTCTTCAAAAGTTGCAGTTGCACTAAATCACAGATGGATTCTGAAAAAATTGTAGTGTAGTTAAAAAAAAGAGAATTAATCAAAAATTTTGATTAAATATGTTGATTTAGGATGATCATTTGCCGTTGCAGTCTAAAACTAATCTTTCATTTGATTCTCTTTCATTCATTTTGATTTTTCAAAATTCAGCTGGATGGCCGGTGAGGATGAGAAGCAGGAGACCGATGTCCACTACCGGTCACTGAACGGTGAAGGAAACTTCAACTGGAGATTCTGTTTCCCCATCGAGTACATTCCTCCTGAACAGGTCCTAGTCATCAAGAAGAAGGTATTTATAATTTTTTCTGCAATTATTTTTTGCCAATCTGTGTTGCTTCTCAATCGGTCCACAATGATACACACAAATCGTGTAGAGCTACCTGGACCAAGTTGCATGAAACTTACTCTCGTGGTAACATAGATATCCAATCGTAACTGCCTTGGTAAGGATGTTCAACAGCCAATCAAAATCAAGAATTCAATAGCAGATATCATGGAATGTTTTAAAAGTAACTTTCACGCAACAGGTCGCTGGCCTACTAGAGTGAATGTCAAAATGACATATCCCAGTTATTCCATTTTATAGTTGTTTACAGAGGTGATGTTATGTGTCATGTTAAGAATGAACCTCACATGTTTTATTCCTGTTATCTCCTTATATCCTTGTATTCAACTTATTCAAGCCTGACAAAATAGAGGTGCTGGCAAAGAAATTAAACTCAAGGTTTTGCTCCCATGACCAAGACATTTAAACAGAATAGAGATATTTCATCAGAAACATAAAAAAGGGTTTAAGTGCTTTAGATATATCATAATAATATCATAATATATCAGTATTGATCCCTCCCAACTCTTTATGCCACTTTTGTTTTATCTGATTCGTAAGGTTCCATTTAGAGTTGGCTTCCAAATTATAATTTAATGATTCATCGCTTTTCTGTCATTTTATTTTTGACCTCACCAACTGTTTGAATTTTATCAGTTTAAACTATCCTTACGGTTGATAGATTGTTTTCTACACCCAATCCAATTTCAATGTTTTTCACATTCTTATACAACTATCCATCATAACTTGAGATATGCCTTACGTACATGTACCAATGCATATTACACTGCACTAATATGGTCACGCACTTTACACTAAATGATTGCATATGATATATAAAATTCCCATTAATGTGCATGCAATTATTTCTTAAATATTTTTCCTACAACCTTTTCATTGTAAAGGTTCACCCTTACCATGTAAGGGATTTTATTTTAGTTTTTTTTATTATAAAGCAAGTATACACCAAGAATTTTCAGAAGTATATTGCCAGGTTTGGGAGATAGTAAGAAACTGACTCAAAATATAAAGTTTTGAGTAGAGGGATCCACATTCATGAACAAAAAAGTAATGTGAAGTATATTGTATTGTCAGCTACAGGACATGGCATTTTTTAAAACATATTATTAACAGACAAATTGATGCATCAGTCAGTAAGCATTAAATGATGAGCTTTGTTGGGTTCTGCTAGTTATGTATGAGTGGACTTTAGTACTAGAAATCCAGTTACTTTTACTTGTTGCCATACCAGGCCCCCCTCTGTGAAAGCTTTCTGATTGTCAAGAACAGTTTTTATTTGAACACTGTATAAATTTGAATACTTAGCTGATGAAGGCTCTTACCCAACAATGAATAAATTCCAGACATCTAGTCAAATCCCCAAGTTGGTTGTTGTTTCAAATAAATTCTAAACAATTTTCTGGATGATTTAGAAGTTCATTTTAGAAGATATGAATTGTAGTCCATTGCTTCTTAGTTACAGTTATATCATCAGCCATGGTGTAATTTCCTTCAGCAAGAAATTTATCCACATTGTGCTGCACTCAACCCAGGTGAGGTGAATGGGTACCCGGCAGGATTTATTCCTTGAATGCATGAGCACTGAGAGGCAGCTCGAGCTAAAGCCGGGATAATAATAATAACAACATGCCTTGTAATAGAATATTTCTAGATAGATGGCGCTATATAAATGCCTATTGTTATTATTATTTAAATCAATAAATGTGCAAATTGTTTGTTTTGCTTTTGAAATCTCCAGGGATTTTTGGTAGGTATTTTGGTGGATGATTGTGAGCAATTAAATGGTATAAAAAAGGTATACATAAAGTTATTCCTCAAAAAGTTGTGAGCACCGGAATCGGTAGCCCAGCTTATCCAGGGGGGTGTTTCACAAAGATTTAAGTATGACTTAGAGTCGCACTTAAATGTCTAGTTGCGCGCAGTATAAAAGGCATGACAGCATTGGTCAGATCATGCCAAGAGGACGCGCACTACTGCGTATTGATCAATAAGATTGCGCGTTGCATATCATGTACGCGTCGACATTTAAGTGCGACCTAAGTCATACTTAAATCTTTTTCAAACACCCCCCTGGTAATATAGGAGTGCATTGAACACCTAACAAGGTGGATATGTGTGCTATACAAATACCCTATATCATTATTATTATTGTAATATTGCTATTATCTGAATGTTTTATTAATTTATTTGATATCAGTGTAAAGCATTTAATACAATTAACATACAGATATGCCCGTGTTGCATCAAAACTAATTGTCATGGTGTCTTTGTCTATATTGTAAATACCGTGATAACGTGGCTCAGCAGCCAATCAAAATCTAGGATTCCAGTATGGTTACCATAATGGCAAAGTTACACCATTAAAGGACAAGTCCACCTCAACAAAAACTTGATTTGAATGAAAAGAGAAAAATTCAACAAGCACAACACTGAAAATTTCATCAAAATTGGATGTAAAATAAGAAAGTTATGACATTTCAAAGTTTCGCTTATTTTTAACAAAATAGTTATATGAACGAGCCAGTTACATCCAAATGAGAGAGTTGATGATGTCACTCACTCACTATTTCCTTTGTTTTTTATTGTTTGAAATATGAAATGTTTTGATTTTCTTGTCATGTGAAATGAAGTTTCATTCCTCCCTGAACACGTGGAATTCCATTATTTTAACATTTTGTGCTTTAGGCAAGGAGGTCCTAATCATCAAATTCGTAATAATGAAAAAATTGTTTAATTCAAACAATGAAAAACAAAAGAAGTAGTGAGTGAGTAACATCATCGACGCTCTCATTTGGATGTAACTGGCTCGTTCATATAACTATTTTGTTCACAATAAGCAACTTTGAAATGTCATAACTTTCTTATTTTACATCCCATTTTGATGAAATCTTCAGCATTGTGCTTGTCTGATTTTTCTCTATTGATTCAAATCAATATTTTTCTGATGTGGACTTGACCTTTAAAGTAAGTTTTATGCAATAGGACAGAGGTGTAGCTATTAACTCCTCTTATATCCTCTTAACACCAAAGATACATGAATAAGAGAATTAAGTATTCAATGGGTCAATAATGACATTGTAAACTCTTTGCATATACCCCGGCTTATTTGCATATACGGATTACCGGCCGCATCGCACACCGACGCACTGGTTGGTGAAACGCCTGACCAATCACACAACGGATCAGTGCCCACCTATTGTCCTCGTGTTCGTGCGTACGGTCCTGGACATTAGTATAAATAGAGAACGATATCAGATTATTTTCGTCACTTGATAAAGAATTGCTATGGCACTCGAAAGCTCGTGAACTTGTAAGCTAGTGAACACTTTTTGCGAGAGTGATCACGAATTTCCTTGTTGACCATAGTAGATTGCGAGACAAATGAATACCCTCTAGCGATTATTTCAATCCGCAATAATGAACCTATTTAGTATTTTAAACTCTTGTTGGTTTTTGGAATGTATTATCTTGGAACAAAATTGTATGTGTAGGTTATAATACCTCAAGTAGGAGTATTTTAATCTGTATTCAATCTTGAATCAATTGATTGAATGTTTGAATGTTAATATTAGCTTATTGAATAATCAGTATCATTGTATAGTTTTAACTTCTAAGGAAAGGAGAGCATTTATTGCTCTCCTAAAGCACTGGATACTGACAATAATTATGTTCCCAATTTTTTTCATTTCCTTTTCCCAATATGTTAAACATTTTTCTAAAAGTGGGAGTACATGAAGAGTATTTGTTTATATACTTAATAATATGATAGATTAAAACTTACTGTGGATGTCAGATCAGGGCATCTTATGCAATTATATTAATGTTTTTAACATTTTTTTGTGAATTGCAAATTGTTTAGTGAATTGTTCAGGTATTCATTAAATTGTGGAAACAATATTTTTTCTGGGACAATTTTTTCATTTTCTTTTTATTTATTTATTATTATTATTTGGGGGGAGGGGTTGGGTGTGTTGGTTAATATTTTGTTTTCTGGGAATTCCAAGTGTAAGTCTTCTTGATCATCAAATGAGATATCTGGGTTAATCATAATTGTAAGTGTAATCACTAAAAAACTCTGTTGTAATGGACTTATGAAAATAACTTTGATAAATTATTAATCGATCATTATAATAAAAGTAGTAGTAGCAAACACACAGAACAAAATGACTGATTTGTGGACAAATCTCTATTTGTTTTGTACACAAATTTTCAGATATTTCCTTGCTATTTTTCAAACTGCACCTTGCCTCCTTCTAAGCACAACATATGTCATGGGAAAATATAATTCACACCACATATATCAAGGTCAGGAGGACATAATTTGAAATAATTTGTGTACAAAACTAATGGAGATTTGTCCACATAATCAGCCTATTGAAGCACTTTTGCCAGTTTATGGATCCCCATAGAAAGTACAAGACTTTTCAAACTCCCATAACTTGCTTATTTCACAACCGATTTTGATGAAACTTGTTTTAAATTGTTCCTCTCATTTTACCTTTACAATAAGATTTAGAGCCATAACTGTAAATTTTCTGGCTCAAAGATATATTGATTATTTTTCTCCTAACAATACATGATTTTATTTAATTTTTATCATGAAAATAATTGTTGGAGAAGGGATGTAGTGTGCCAATTTTTTTTTTATTATAAAACATTGGAATGTTAAATTGCCATTTGCTTTTTAGTGCTAAAGGGCATGGGTCTGTAAGGTGGACTACTGATTAGTGTACATGTAATTCAAAACAATAATGTGAAATAAGACACAGTACAATATTTTTAAAGAAGTAAACTCATCTTATAAAGTAGATTTTTTTATGAACTATTAGATGTAAAGGAAATTAATTTGGAAATTGTAAAAGAGATCGGTTTCTCTAATTGTATGTCGGTTACAATTGATGAAATTCAACTAATATCATTTAAAGTAATTCTGGTGCCATATTACATTAGAAAGATAATTGAAAGAGATGCTAAATTTGTTGCCAAGATGTGTAGCAAATTAAGGCTAAATTTCTAATTATCAAATAACTTCAATTAGATGGGCAATTGTCTTTCTTACATGTATAATGAAATTATTTTTGTATCAGTTCTTCAAATTCTTACATAAAGTTTAGAAAGAGTACAAAAGAAATGAAAATGATTTCTTTGGAATAGTGTCTTGACAAGAAATATTGTGCTATAATGCATTGGATTCAAAGTACATGTAATTGTATCATCTTGAAATGTTAAGTGATAACTTGTATATTGCCAAACCCAGTGGAAGGCATAATAAGAACATCTATGGCAAATGTAGACAAGAAATGATGTTCACTCACTTATTGAATATACTCTCCTTTCATTTTTATGTCCATTTTAGGAACATTTCTGGAGTTTGGACAAGACTGAGACTCACGTTCCACCTGTTCTTATAGCTCAGATCTGGGACAACGACAAGTTCTCACCCGATGACTTCTTAGGTTAGTCAGTCCAAGTTATTTGTTTATTTAAAGGAAAACTTCAGTGTTTTTTCTGCTTTATTTGCATACATGTACTTCATGTATCCCGCCTCGATGAATTTAATGAAAAATTAAGTCAGGTGTTTATAGACAATTTCTCACCTGATAGCTTGTTGGGTTCGTCGGGCGAAGTTACTTGTGTATTAAAGGAAAACTCGAGTGTTCTTTCTGCTTTATTTGCACTAATTCATGTGTGCTCCCTCGAAGATTTAAGAAAAATTTATTGTCAGGTTCTCTCTTAATGACTACTTTGGAATCTCAACATTCAATTCTATATTTTTCTGTTGTGTGTAACTATTCGTCTGTAAAGAAATGAGTATGGTTTATGATTACTTGTAAGTAGATTTGAGAGGGGAGTGTGGTTGTCTTTCAGCATAGGTTTTAAACATCATGAGCCCAACCCTATACCCTGAACACATCCTTACCATGGATCACATGATCATATGAATTTGATTTCTACTAACCTCAATGTGTTACCGACATTATTACATGTCCTACATGTACTTTCCATGCATTCAACCTTTAATGTTGCAGATCTTCAAGTAGAGAATGGTAGCCCCCTTAATTCAATTCAAACGATTTGGACCAATTTGCAGTTTAATTCTTGATCTTGAGTGGAACACGAGGACAATGTTCTGAACAGGAAAGATACAAGTCAGACACAATACAATATAATGAATTTCAAATGATGCCCTCAGAAAGGGGCAGGTGCCGCCATTGCTCAAGTCTTTGCCCCTTAATTCAATATTGCATTGTACGATGTATTGTTCCAAGTGTTCCTAGGGCTAAAAGCTGTCTTGCGTTTTTTTCTTCAAGAATTTATCTTTATATTGTAAAATCTACATGGGTGACATTGCTATTTTCTCTGTTTAGCATGCCCCGTAACAACTACATGAACATGTGCACCAAGGTCAGGCTCACACTTTGACTGATGTATTCATTTCATAACTTTAACAGATACTGCATGTAACCTTTTCTTCTGTAAACTATGTCTTATCTTATTATTTTTTTTCTTCATTTATTATAATTTTTTGATATTGGACACTTTCAAGAATATAACAATGAAACAATTTTGACAGAGTGATTACAGTATTTATAGATCACAGAGTGAAGCTATTGGTGGCCAAGGAAGATAAGAGCCCAGGGGTCCGTTGCAGAAAGAGTTGCAATCAATCGCAACTCTAAAAATCATGCTCAACTTGATTTTCAACCAATCAACAGCGGGCATTTGGGACTTGTGATTGATTTTTGACTTGCGTATAAACGCAACTCTTTCTGCAACGGGCCCCAGGTGGGTGTTTCGTAAAGCTGTTCCTAAAGTTACGGACGACTTTACGCACAACTGGAACCTGTTCTTAGGTCATAACTCAATTACATAGGGAAGTTGCATAGCACAAGAAAGGATCACCAGTCGTGCGTAAAGTCATTCGTATCTAATGAACAGCTTTATGAATCACCCACTGTAAACTTGAGACTCATAGGCCTGTATGCTCAAAAGGGATTTCAAATGTACCATAGTATAAAACCATAGACTGTACAGACTTTTTAAATTGTATTGTCGTGCTTCTATTAGGTGTCCTTTTCCAAAAGCATACATTTATACATACATTGGAATTTTCTTAGTATGCGCAATGAAGTAAGCATAGTTATGTACTGGTACAAAAATATGCAAAGTCCATGGTTTGTACCATGATGCAATTGAAACCTCTTTTGAGAATAAAGGCCGTAGAGAAGGAATTTTAAAAATATTCTTGGCTACCTACATGTATTACTCAAACACAAATTAATATGCCATAGCTTTGAACAAACCAGATTTCAGAATACATGCCATAGAGGAATAGTTCTTTAATAACTTCTCAGACTCGGACCCTCAACAGTATCGCTTTAAGCAAATGTTTTTAATAGCAATTATTTTTCTTTGTTCTCTTAAGGATCCATTGAGCTAAATCTGAACGGTATGCCCAACCCCGTCAAGAAGGCAGGGAGTTGTTCCCTCAAGCAGCTACCCAATGAAGCCAAGGGAAAAGAAGTCAGCTTGGTGTCTCTCTTTGAGGCCAAGCGTCTCAAGGGTTGGTGGCCTGTCATCAGTGAGGAGTCCGGAGAACGGGAGCTCACTGTAAGTCCAAGATGGTTTTTGCTTCCCTGACACTTTCTCCAGTGAAACTGTGGTTTAAGGACTTAGTGCGAGATCGGTGATACTGTGTGGGAGTTGTTGGTTCTGTGATGTTTTCTTCCTTGAGACCATGAGATCGGTGATGCTGTACAGGAGTGTAACATGGTGTTTGAGGGAAGATGAGATATGAATGTCTGATTGTAAGTTTTAAAGATGATTTGTGGTTCCATATCACTTCCTTCAGTAAAACCATGGTTTTAGAATTGTGAAATTGGTGATGCTCTGCAGGATTGGACTTGGTATTTGAGTGAAAATGGGATGAGGATCTGTCATTGTTAGTCGAAAGCTGATTTGTAGGTTCCCTGATTTTTTTTCTGTAAAACCATGGTTTTAAAGTTATGTAAGATTGGGGATGCTGTACAGGAGTGAGACTTGGTGTTTGAGTGAAAAATGAGATAGGGATTTTGAAGACAGAGAGAGCAATGAGAGCTATTTATGGTGTGAAGATGATGTATAGGATGACCGCAGAGGACTTGGTGCAGATGTTGGGTGTGGAACGAGCGATGGCCTGGTTTGCGAAGGCAAATTGGGTATGCCGGTACAGGCGTACGGTGAGGAAGGATGATTGGCATTTTTAAAGAGGGCATTTGAGTTTGATTTGTTTGGTTAAAAAGGGAGGGCGTGGCCAAAGAGGACATGGAAGAAGCAAGTGGAGGAAGAGAGTAGGTGGATTGGGTTTAGAACTTCAAACTCCTTACTTGATCTTCATAAATGTTCCCTCTTCTGTATTCTTTCAGTGTGCAATGTATTAAATACATGCTTGCTTGTTAAGGTTTGCTTGATTAAATCCAGATTTCAAAAAAACATTTCTTAATTCCAGCATTATGGTTATTAAAAAGTTTTAGGTGAAAATTTAAATTAGGCTTTAAAGTTTTAGGTGAAAATTATGTGCATCACATGGCTGTAAAATTAATTATAAGACCATCAGAGGCCATGGCCATCGATGCTCTTCTGATTGGCCTCTATGCCCCTCTGATTCGTGCTAGAGATTTGCTGAGCCTTTTTTGTATTTTCTATTTGTGCTTTTTTATGTAAAGGTGCCCTTTTTGAAAACTGGCATGATGGCTAGATCGGTTGAGCGCCAGCGTCATGAATGGAAAACTTTCTAAACCTCCCTTCTAGTCTGGTGCTCAGCAGTTTAGAATAGAAAAGGGTTATGATGAAATTATGTAATGCAGGGCCCGCTGGGAGAACAGTTCATAAGAACCTAAGTTGCTACCCTGGGTAGATATCCCATATATTTTTTTGTTAATAAATGTTGCTTTGCCCTATTAATTGAAAGCCTGTTGCAATGTTTGTGTCTTGTATTTCAGGGCAAACTGGAGTTGGAGCTTGAGATCTTGACAGAGCAAGAAGCCGAGGAAAGGCCAGCTGGGCAAGCAAGAGATGAACCAAATGCCAATCCTGTCCTGGATCCTCCAAAGTAAGTCAATCTTTTACCTGGATCATGTTTCACGAAACAAATAGTGATTTTTCACTGATTATTGTTATAAGCTACCGAAATCCTTGCATCCGATTGGCTGAAAGCAGATTGGTCAGTGAATACTTGCACTGCTTTGCCTATTCTAGAGTACATGTAAATGGATCATTATCCTGGCAGTTAAATTTAGTTATTAAAGGGGAAGTCCACCCTGAAGAAAAGTTTATTGTTAAAATAGCCGAAAAACAAAGATATTTAGTTTTGGATTTGTGACGTCATAAACAAGCAGCTGCCCCATAGGTCATGTAATATAAAATCCATATATTTCATGTTTTTAGTGGTTTGTGATGACAAATTTTTGTTTTCTTTTTCGGAACGGATTCAAAATAATTTGTTTACTGATATACTGAATGTACAGTAATAACCATTTTTCAATTATCTGAGAAAATAATATTTCATCGATTTTTTTCCATATGATAAATAGGAAAGCTGCTCACATATGACATCAAAAATTAAATAATTTGAATTCCATTAACTTTTTTAATCTTTGATGGATTTTCTCAAACCTTCAGCAATATTCTTTAGTATATTTTCTGCTATTTTGCTATCAACTTTTTGTCAGGGTGAACTTCCCCTTTAAGCAAGTATCCCAGATTTCCAGCCCTTTATTATTGGTTTATTGGTATGTTGTGATTTCCACTTTAAAGGGGAATGAAACCTTTGGAACAAGTATGCTTGTGTTGAAACAGAAAAATCAAAGAATAAGAACAAAGAAAGTTTGAGAAAAATCTGACAAGTAATGAGAAAGTTATGAGCATTTTGATATTGCAATCACTAATGCTATGGAGATCCTCCCATTGGCAATGCGATAAGGATGTGTGATGTCACATATGAACAACTTTCCATTTGATAGACTATAAAATGCCCTCAAAATGTATCTTTTTGCTTTTTCTTATGGTGATACAAACTCTTTATTCATGATGTATTCTTTAAAAATCTGTATTACATGCCCTCCTATAGAAAGAACGCAAGATCTACTGATGAATATGATAAAAGAGGCAATTTAAATGAAATTTTACTAAAGTAATGGGGAGAGTTGTTCACAAGTGACATCACACATAGTTGTCGCATTGCCAATTTGAGGATCTCCATAGCATTAGTGATCAATATATTCAAATGCTCAGAACTTTCTCATTTGTCAGATTTTTCTCAAACTTTCGTTGATCATTTTCTTTGATTTTCTGTTTTCAAACAAGCTATCATATTCTAAAAGTTGCATTCTCCTTTAAATTATATTTTAAAAATTGCCTCCTGTTACCCAGGGGTAGTGTATGATTCATGAACTGCATTGAGCATTTATTATGGCCGTTAGATTAGAACTAAGTTGAGTGAAGTGTCAGCATGTAGCACTGGCCTAAGCTTAATGTATTTGCCTAACTGTGTGAGGGTTCCCTTCAAGAATGCAGAGAAATTGAGGTAGAGTTAGGTATAGCTCGGAGTTAGGCACAATCCCATCCCTTATAACATTTGTAACATACATGTACCTGTATATCCATTAGAATCTGAATAGTATCAGCAAACTAGTAATATTCAAATTTTTTGTAATTTTCATTAGTGGACGAGCCTCAATAAATTTGCCTAACTCTGTGTGAGGTAGAGCTGGAGGCAAACAATCATACGGCCCCTGGGAAGCGCGGGTGCCGAATTTCTTGGGTTTCATTGCACCCCGTGAAAATGTGGTTGAAAATGTAATTCCCAGGCCCCTGAAAGATCAATATCATTAGAGTTAGGCAAAGTTCAATTCATTGTTAATATTTCTATAAGGAATGGACATATTGTATCTTTAGAATGGTTTGACTGTGTGGTAATGGTGCAATAATGACTTGTTGTTGATGATACTTATTTTGACATGGATGGTCATGATAATGATTGATAACTATGGTGTTTGCTAGTGGTGGTGAATAAATGTGAAGATGTTATTCAAACCTTGATTCAGTGCCAAATCTAGTTGAGCATCGCAGTTTGATTTCTACCTTGCTTGGAATGAAATCATCATAAAACATGAAGCTGTTAGTGTATCAAATCATCAAAAGCAAGCATGGAAAAGTCATGTTACTTTCAGAAATTAATGAACTTAGTTGAAGAAAATGATTGTATATGTACATGTAGCTGCTGAATCACAGGTATTATTGAGAATCCTAGGCAAAGTTACTAACCACCTCTAAAGGGAGAACCTTTCTACTTAGTGACAATTCACTTCTATATATGATTTATTAATCCAGTTTTGGTTGTTGGAAGATGCTGGCTAGGAAACTGCATGGTTTATCTTGCAGGAATATTTATATTTTCTTGTCTCAGACATTATTTTCTTGTTGTGATCATTCTAATAATTTCACTTTCCTCTCTATGAATAACTTGGATGGATACAAGAAGTATTGTTTATTTAAAAGAATGATCATAATGTTTCTTGCAACTGTTGCTTACACAAGGTCATGTAGTTATGACACTTGTAAAGGATGCTTTCGATGCTATTCTTCCAAGTTCCTCTCATCATTGTCCTCATCGAAGGCTTAATGACAGAATTTCCAAGGCAAAACTGATCTGTCATTGCTAGAATGTTTGTGATTTCCTGTTTGTCAAGGTGGAGGGAATTTCCCCAAAAGTACAATGATGAGAATGTTCGAACATGCATGTTAGCCCTGGAAGTGTACTTCCAAGGTTCGTGCCTTCCGTCACATTCCTGCCTTGTCAGACCATTTCTTCACTCAACAACCAGCAATTAACTAACCCATCGTCATGTGACAATCATATGTAGCACTAGTGGCCAAAGAACAGGATACCCTTCCTTGTACATTAAAACAACAAAGTAGGGGAAATTTGCATACTCTTATTGAGATGAAAGGTACTTGGAATCTTGGAGAAGAACTGTGTTAGATGGCGGAGAGGTTAGCGCCTGAATGGCCACTCACTCACTGACAATCAACACACCTTTAACTCCTTCAACACCAAAGCTGAGAGGTGATGACTTTGGCCATGCTGCAATGGCTGCAGCGGATGGGTTAAGAAGGATGTCCCTTGTGGCCTGTGGGATCTCATCCTCTCATTTCTGGCTGTCCCCTGGCTGAACCTGATGTCACAGTCATCCCCCATCCTGTTGCTTTGATCTGGGGAAGACAAATACATGCCAGATTTGTCATGGACGAGCTGGCCACCAACCAAGAGTCTTTCACACCAGGGGAGTGTTCCCTCAAGCTTTTTTTATCAGGGATTCTCTTTAACAGTCGTTCTAAGCTACTGAAATCCTTGGATCGGATTGGCTGAGAGTAAACTTGTGAGTTGAAATCCCGAAGCGGTAGATTCAGGAAATGCTCCGCGGGATGCTTGCTGGTTCAAGGCTTGGTCAGATGGGTAACAATTAGCAAAGAGCCAAATGTTTGAGACCCTATGAGTACAAAGCAAGAGTTATGTACTTTGCAAACTGCTTTTTCTAACAAAGAGTGACAATTTTGGTATGAGTACTTCTGGTGCTTTGTAACTTTTGTGTGTTTGTCCAGAATTGAGTGATGCAAGAGTATCTCTAATCAACATAAACATTGCTTTACAAGAATTTTAAGTTTTTAGTAGGTTTTAAGATTGATCCACAAATGGCTAGTTGAGGCTAGTCTGAGATTTGAAAGCCTTTTCACTATACAGAATCTATAGCTACTAGCCATCAACTGATATCTTGATGTGTTTTTTTTAGCAGACTTGAATTCCAGATATATATTCTTAGCATGATGTTTAACCAAAATAACATTAGATGATCGATCAATAAATGCAAATCATTTTCCCTTCTAAACTAATCTCACTCTTGCTGCAAAGCTGAAGCCATTGAAATTTTTATTAAGAATAAATCTGTTTACAGATCGCCATATTAGCACAACAGGGTGTTCAAACTTTATTCACGCATGTAAGGTCCACTGGTTTACTCTTAATGCTTCAAGTCCCGTCAAGTTAAAAGAAGTTTAAATAAAGCTATTGCCTTCAGAAATTTAGCAGGCCATGACTTATCTTGTAAAACTTTACACAAAGATCCTCAGTAAGCTGATTACTTGGAGACCTTATATGGGTCATCACATCCTTAGATTCTCTGTCTATCTCAAAAGTTTGACAGGGATATGCATGTAATGCTTTGTGATTTGTCCAGCCTTAACCCATCAGTTCTGATATATCAAACCCCAATAGTTATGAACTGTGCACATAACTTCATCACTGATTGGAAGAGGTTAAAGGTGGATGTTCATGAAGAATCAAGCTAATATATAAGTAAGTTTGGAAACTATCTAGTCAATAACAACAAAATTAAAATTACTAGAGATGCGTAAGATTCTGAACTGATGATAAAAGTTATACTAAAACTGACAAAGTTTTTGTTCTGATTGATTGATTGTAGTAGCATTTGATGAAAATCTCATACTAAGGTGCAATCATACAGGGAGTTTTTCTCGGCTAGGAGAAAAGAATTGGCTTGTTAATATAATATCTGAATTATTTTTATATATGTATATATATATATATATATATATATATATATATATATATATATATATATATGTTGATTCATCATAATATTGTACAACCACCAAAGTGGCGGTAAATTGAATACAATATGATTAGATATACCTCATTTCTTTATGAAGCAATCCAGTTATATGTGTAACTGTAAGTTCTATTTTTTAAATATGTTCTCTTAGGGTTCAAAGCCACCATGAATGATAGAACTTGTTAATTTTCAGGTGTGAATTGGCGCTTAATGTGCGATGGCTGTCAGGGAGACGCCCGATTCATATGTCAACAGCCATTTTGGGCACTGCACAAATATTGCGGGGAAGCGTTTTATCATCGGCTTAGCAAAAGTACACAGGAGGGAGAGCAAGCGCGGACGGAAAAGGATGATGCCGTTTTTCGTTCCCCCCTCTTCCCGTATCCATCCTGCTCATCTCCTGTGTGCTAGAGGTACCGTCCCTCGTCGGGAGGGGGAAGCCCATTGCCAGGAGGAGCGCGATCGTGCCAGTCATGGTGCCATATGTGAATGGTTATGCAGTCACGATCACAACGCGTGTTGCCAATTTGACAATTTCCATGCTTTGCAAGAGATAGAGTGGTCATGTTTCATTAAGAGGATTTGAAGAGAAGCTTTAGGGAGGAAGCAATGAGGGGATGAGGTCAAATCAGGGGCAAATCTTTCTCAGAAAATTGAGTAAAATGCCCCCAGCGATTGTCTCTTCTATCTCTTCCCACTTTCCCCTTGCGATGATTGACAAAGGGTGTACTCATTTCTTCTTGTTTAGTTGCTTCTGAACAGTTGTCATGGAAAGGTCAGAGATTGGGCAACCATTCAGGAGAGTAATTAAAGTGTTTATAGCTTGACATGGAACTGAGGGCAAGAGTGCAACGTTGGTGATGATCTCATTTGAAAAATAGTGCATAGGGCTGGGAATCGTTCTTTGCTTCTTTTGAAAGAATGGCATACCAGGTAGATGGGAGTCAAATTCAATTTCAGTAACCTTTGGGAGTTTTTCCATAATGTTCTTATTAAAATATTTATCCATGTTATTTCATTTGTTGTTATAGCTGTGTGGAAACCCCTTGACTGTCTATTTTCTAAATTGTTTGAATTTTTTCCTTTTTCTGCTGCTGACCCCTGTCTCATGTATCATTGAGAAATGAGATTCTTTAAAAGTCTGAAATATTTGCCCACCTGAACTTGAAATGTAATTTTTTTTTAAAGATGAAATATGATTTGCTAAAGAATTTGTAATGGTTCATTGATTCAGGTAAGTACTAATGCATTCATCTCAATAGGATTTCATGCAAAAGTTCCAAAGTTCTTTGCACAAAATAGATTTGGTTGCTTTACAATGGACCCAAGGAAAAAAAAAAGTAATTCGAATTTCTTTCCAGCCCTGCCTATCAAGAAGGTATTGAACTGTAAAACTGCAAAACACAGAGATTTGGTAATGTGGCAGATGAATAGCAAATGTACCGATGAGCCCTCGAGTTTAGGGGTTCAACTGGTGTGCATGTTGAGAGACTTACAGTAGAAGTGATAATGAATAGTCACTTATTTCTGTTTTTATTTATGGATTGATTTTGCTTTTTGTTCCTGTTCTTTCGTCACATATTTTAAGGTTGCATTGAAACAACTTGATGGCAGATATTCTAGGACTAGCAATATTCCGACAACTTTTCATAGCATTCTCGATACATGTAGGCCTAGTCAATCAAAGTGGAATTCTTGAGAGGGAAGGCAAGGTGTAAGAATAACGTAAAGCAGACTGATAAACAGAAAGAAAGAGATCTAAAAAAAAGGAAAGGTGAGAGAAAGAGAGAGATAGAAAGAGAGAATACAAAACAAAAACAGGAATGAGGTCAATCAAGGCATGAATTGGGTTAACGAGAAAAGAGAAAATATCACCGATATGCGCTCTTCCGACCTTTTCAATGAAGGTGATGGGGAAAAAGAAACAAAAGTGGCATTTACAGGGCACCATACAGAGAACTACTCAACTTCAATTTCCATCACCGAAAAAATTCCACGTGCAAAGTTACAAAATGCATTTCCCTAGAAACAATGAATTCTGTCCACATGACATCATTAATCTTGCATTATTTATTCAGATTGGAATTAATTAAAATCGATGAGTGGCTATGTGCTATATGCGATTACATTACAGAGAAATCATGACATTCTGAAAGATAATTGTTTATGACTTGTTGGTTATTGGCAGGTAGTGTCCCCACTGTGAGAATATTCTGACAGAGAGGGTATCAAGAGATATGTTCATACGACATACCAGAATATTTAAAATTACTTTTTTGCTGTCAATATTCGTGCTTGAACAAGAAAAAGTATAATCCTTGCTAAAAAAATAATGCACAGTTTGCAAATATTGGGATATCTTATCCTTCCTATCTATCTTATTTTACTTTTATTCTTTTGATCACAATGTTTGATTTTAATTACCTGTAACTTGTAAGTCTGCTAGATGCCTGCCAGATATAACAACAGTTAACAGGTAATCCGCTGCTTGCCTATCTTGAATATAAAAAGTTTTCACTTTCGTTAGTGCATAGATAGCTCTTCAAATCTTTCATCCCACCAACTTGACATTAAACCCATGAACCCAGTATGTGAACACGACTGGTATCATTGGTATTTTGTGGTTTGCGTGAAGTGAGTCATCGGGTTACCAATTATTTCTCTTGTGTTTCTCTCTATCTCGTTTTTTCACTGACGAACGAAACGTCGTCGGTCGGAGTGGGGAGGGTTTCCCTGCTGTCAAAACCTGAACTCTTCACCTGACTTTTACTTGAACTTGACATGACAAGAATCAATCAAAGTGCAGAGATGTACATCTACCTTCAAGCTTTAAAGGAAAAGTCAGGTTTTGAAAGAAATTCAAATCCATTGCATTTTTTTAGTTTATACAGTAGCTTAAAAGTGGTGAAATTATGATGGTGTGAACCTTTTGCACATCTAGATATGTAATAGGCCAAGAAGATACAAAAAAGACATACATACTCTTCTTTTGGGGGGGCTCTGAAACCACAGCTGTTAGAAAAAAAATCAAGTTTTGATACAAATAGAAATAGAAATTGTTCCTTGAACGAAAAATCATCAGCTGCCCAAAGGCCAAATTATAGATTTTTAGACTTAAAAGCAAATACACAAATATGCGTAAAAGTAATGACAACATATTGGAAAAACAGAAATGAGAATCACAATTCCATAAGAATCAACTCTGATCTCTCCCATTTTCTGTTACGTAGCTTGTTGATCAGTAGTAAGACAAAGGCATGAATGAGATGCAGTGAAAGTTCTTGATCATTTAGATGAGTAATGGCAAATAAGGAAAGTAGACATTATCGACCTAGCTACTCTTGGCTTTAAAACCATAGCTACACGTGTAGAAAGGTGAGATTCTACTCGTGTAGAATATATATTAGCTTGAAAGAGAATTTTTTTAAACTCCTTGGTGTTTTTCAATTTCAACCCATTTCTTTCTTCACATTTCCCTCTTTTTTGTACTCTTTTTTTGTGTAATACTCTACGATATAAAATCTTGTAACTATGCATTTCTCTCTATTTGTTTGAATAAACTATACAAAGAATCTTTTTCTAAAGTCTGCTCTTGTTTTGATGAAAGTTGTGTCTTAGCAGAATTTGGCCAAGATGTCTTTCTTCATCAGCGTGAATAATCATAGTTTAGTCATTGGCGTGGGGAGAGTTAAGCCTAATTTTTCTTCTATTTCTTATTTCTTTTGTTCATGAACAAGTCTCTTGTTAAAGTGATTGGTTAACATTGGTTTGACTTTTAAAAAATCTGAGCTGGAAGGTCACACTTGTCACCTGTGTCTGTGATATGTTACAAAAATGAAGCCCGCAAAAAATTGTTTATTTAGTGCTTCAAAAATTGGAATATAAAGTGACCGGAAACACCATCTTAATTTCATCCCATACACTTATGTGTACTATTTAGGTGTCTATAAGACGCCTATTTACAAAATCGGGGTTTGCATAGTAGTTTTAGCTTTTCATTCTCAATAATGGTTGTTTTCAGGGTTTATTAGTTCTAATACATGTACCTGTACACATGTTTCATCTTGGTTTGAGAATTTTTTAAATCAGCTGCTCACAAAGTTAAACAATACCTTTAAGTTACAAAAAAAGTTGGTAGGTTGGATTACTCTTTCCTTTTTTCTTAATTGTTATTTTGAGAGACAAAAGGATAATATTAAAAGGGTGATTAAAATTCTGCTATTGGTATTATTTCCTATAGCAGGAGAAGAGCAGAGTTGGGAGCAGGTTCATGAACTTTTTAAAGAGATGGTGCTGACTTTGTTTATAGGAGCTAATAATGTGATTTAGGAGGACTTTTCTTCTGGGGAAAATTATTGCTGGTAGGGGGGATATGGAAGCAACATTTCTACATCCCTTTATGTTGCCAAGGCAGACTTTCAGAAATATTAAAGAGCATTTTGTCTTTAAACTATACCATGAAGATATTGTAGATAATCTACCTCTTGACATATATGTGAACTGATCGTATGGTGATTAATCAAGTAGCCTTTGACAGGTCACGCTTTTGTGGCTTCAATCTTTTGTGACATTCATAGCCGTTTTGTTTCTATCTGTGCTATGTCAGCAATTGTGTAGATCCTATAAAGATGTACATGTACTTGCTTGACTCAAGTAACACCAGAAGTTCTCAGACTTTGACTTTCTTTCAGGCTTATTTCGTTTCTGTTCCTTTGTATGTATAAAAAGAGGAGGGTTGTTTGTTTAGAATGTGAATTCCCAAAATTCCAATTCCAGAAGTTGCATGGTTGAAGTTACAGAAAAATAATCTTTCCGGACTTCTCCCTGGATGCGTGATCCAGAAAACAACCATTTCAGATCCATTTTGACGTATTTTTGATACCAGATATCATTGATTACAGATTATGTTGTCGTGAAGTATGTACAGAGTTGACAGCTCCACGAATTCAGGTCCCAGCACACTGATACCATCTGAATCAGAGCATGGCATACTTACAATAGCAGTATGAAATATTTCTTCGAATAGTGCCTTTTTTCTTTCTGAACCGTATGCCATAACTCCTGGTGACATTGTGTCGTCATTTATTTCTTCTATGTGACATCATGGAACACAATGAATGAAGGGAACATGGTATTTGGCTTTTCATGAAGTTTCTTGTTTGGCATTGTGTGAGTGGAGGCAAGAGGCTGCCAGATTTGAATCCCAGTCCTCTATTGATAATTCCATTGATAAGACTTATCAATCAATGAACGTTTAAACTCCCCATCAAAATGGTACGTGTGCATTGTTCAATCATCGTTCTGTTGAACATCTTGGATCCTTTTTTTCAATGAACAAGTGCACCTTTTCCCCCTTTTTCATGGGGGATAAAATTTCTTTTTGTGGTATGAATCTTTTTACCATCCCTTCACCCTACAGTTTTCTGTCTCCATGTTTCTCAGGTAATTATGGTATAACCATTTAAAAAAAAATCTTTTATACTGGAGTCAAAAGTGCATTTTCTCCCAAATATTTTGGTGAGCCTTTCATTGTGTTGATCTTTACTCATCTCTTTCCCAAAGTGTGTTTTATGAAAAATATTTTGTTGAGTCTATTGTGGAATACACGTGGTTACGTGCAGACTCCAGCATTGTACCATGAAGATGTCACATGGTCAAATACGAGACTCTTCAGATCAATACCTCTTGAAATGTCATTCCTTTAAAATCTTTGGTTGACAGTATTTTTCATTGCAATAGAGCATGGAACTCACACAAGAGTTGGTTGAATGGCTTCAGGTACCTTAACATCGGCATAAGCTAGGTTAACTTACGACTGATAAATATTAAATTCTAGGCCAAGACACATGATCCTATACTGTCACTCCATATTTTCAATGGGTTGCCTGGCATTGCAACATGAGGTTTACGTGTGATGGGCGAATCATGAACAGAATATCCTTGCCTCTCTTCATCAGTTCATCCCAATGAAAATTTCATGTCATTTTCAATACAAATTTTCAATTGGATTGCCTGGCATTGCAGCGTGAGGTTCATGTGTGATGGGCAATCGAGGAGAGAAAAACCTTGCCCCCTCTTTCCATCCCAATCATTTCAATGCTGAGTTTGGATCCAGCATTGGTTTAATGATGGTTATGAGAATGCTGGCGAAGCAATCTTCTCAACTGATTTCTGAAACTGACTAAAAGTTAAAGGGAAACCACTTCTAAAGAGCAGATGAGAATAGGGTCTTATATAAATTCTTGGATAAGGAATAAGAACTTTTTTTGCTTGTGTGGGGGACAAAAATGTTAGAATGACAGTGCGTAGCAGCATATCAAAACCATGTCGTAATCATTTCATTGTGTTTCATTTGGAAGCTTCGGTCATGTACGCTGATGGTTCAGTTACTGTAAACAGGGATCCTTGCATAATGAAGATATGCCTAGTTGCAGGTCAATCATGGGGAAAATGAAAATCTGCCTCAAGATGGGATAATCGGGGTTAGGGAAAGGTCAGATCTGAAAATGATCTCCTTATTGCCACAGAAGAAAATAAGAGCTAGTGATGCCTGTATTATATGATAATATCAATCTCTCTTCTCTCGTTTATGCAGTCTTTTAAGTCTTTGCCTGCTTTATTCACTTCTCTGACCAAATTGAAATGTTACTGCAGCTTCTCTGTTACTTGCACACAGTTCATATACAAGAGGGATAGCAAGAGATATCCCATATGGGCAAATAAGGATATCTTTATACATTGCAACATAAAAGTTAATATAAAGTTAATACTTTCAAGGAGTGTGGTTGTTGATATTAAACAGTAGGTACGAATGCCTAACAAATTTGAATCCCGTGGATGTTAGATCTGACTGATCGAACTGTCAAATGACTTCCGCATTCCTTATTCCCCTAGATTAATTTCTCGACAGTGACGAACCAGATTGTGAAGGCAACTGTTAAGAAATGTGGCTTAGGCAACAAATAGCGGATCATCAATTCCCTTCTCAATTCACCTGGATATGAACCTGGTGATCCCAACAGAATCTTAGGGTCAAATCAACAACATCTTTCAAAAAAAAAAAAACCTCGGAAAGCTCAAATGCTGTCAGTGTCATGCAAAGTTCACCGAGTCTTAGTTTTTTCTTTAGCATGTTTGTACAGATCTCTTGCAACATCTATGAACCTTAATTTACCTTTATCATGCTGGGATTTAAACAGAAAAGGGGCCAATGAGCTCTGTGATAGGGTCAATTCTTCTTTACCCATTACATCTCTTGCTTTCTCAGAAAACACACTCCGGGGTCAAACATTAATTTCTCTATCCCTGAACCGTTAATTGAATTTCCTGGACAATTATTTGATCAAGGGTACCCTGGGATGGCTGGGTACATACAGACTAGTTTCATAAGATGATTAGGCGGGGAAAATAAAACATTCTCCAGGCCTTTCGTTTGTGCGGTGAACGATCCCTTTACCAGACCATTATTGTGAAATTTCCAGGAACGGGCTGATAATTAGCTGTGTTTGAGTCCCTTGGGTCAGTCAGCTATGGAAGCTATGGGTAAATTCCTAGAAAAGGGCCTGTTTGTGACTGTACAATAATACATTGCCAAATACTTTTCCATACTCCAAGTTCATTCAACCCCATACGTGATTACTATTGTCAAAGTCTAATATTGCCAAACCAACAAAATTGTGTTATGACGTCTATATGAAGGTGAAGTCTTGGCCGTCACTGCTTTTTAACTTTGGAGTCAGTGGGAGATTGCAAGGGAAGCCTAGAAGGTTGGCTCATTACCAAATACAAGTACAAATATCTACATCAAGTACTTGTTTCCATAATTCAGTTGGAATATTATACAGAACAGTATTACTCTATATAATCAGGTGATAACATTCAAAAGGAGGTTTTTAATCTCTATAAACTGAGAGCATTAGAAATGATGGTTGATGGACAAAGCCTGTTTTTAGTATTTGGGTATAAATTGGTTAATCAAGGCAATTAGAGGATTATTTCAGTGTAATCATTAAGCTAATCATCTAACGTAATCAGAATGAAAGGGTGTGCAGAGTAATGTTCATGTTAGGATTCCGAGAACCAGATTTTTTTGTGTTTTTGATTTTCAGTTGGAAGAATAAAGTCTCCCCACATTGTCTGAGTCACAAACGAAAATTCTAAAAGAGCAGGGATGGGGGGGGAATCATAGGGAAGAAAGGAAAGGGGGGGGGGTAGTTGAAAAGTTAGGGTGACAATAAGATGAAACTTGTTTTTAAAATAGTTGTTATCTATACAACCTACTTTCAATGAACTTTGAAATGAGAGGGTTCAACTATTCTATGTGGACATTGATGGATGGTACCATTATAGCATGTTTAGGTATTACAAAATAGCTCAAGATTTGGGCAGAGAAGACATAATATTTTGATATTCCATAGGTTAACCAGGGAGCATTTCTATGGTAACATGATAATGTTATGGTGTCTGCCAAGAATAAAAAAATAGGCTCCTTGTCTCAGCATTAAAACCTCCTATTAGTCCAACTGAACATGAATAATGAAAAATAAAAAATAATAATTTTAGATGTGTTTCCAAACAAAAAATTGATGTTGTTCTATACAACTTTTAGAATGGTTATGAAACAAGTGAAAGAACTTTTCTTGACCCTTCATCAGATAATTGTGTGGCCATTAAGTACTGGTCTATTAGCCATCAGTTCAACCAAGAACATAACTTGGGATTAGTCCAATAGGGTCATTAAGCAATTCATCTTTCGCTAGTCCCTATGTATTGCCTAATTCAGGTTAGCTGGATTTGACTAACTGCCTGTTCAGACAATACTGAAATTAATAACATCTCAGGATTAGTCGACAGACACTTAGGCTGCATGAATAGAAAAGAAAACATTGAAGAGATATGCAGTTTTCCAACATTTATGTTTTACTTTCGGTCATTTTCAGGCCTTTCTACTTGAAAGTAGGCTTTTTTTTCTTAGCCCCATTCTTGTTTTGGTCTTGTTTTGGTCACCACACATCAGTTCACTAAGTAACATTTCAGTGGTTTAATGTATATTTCTATTCCATGTTGGTAAAGCCAAAAAGTCATTTTCTATTTGATAACGACATTTTGCCACACTTATGTAGCACTTCATACAAATAGTTTGAAGTGCTGAATATTATTACCCCCATTTCAGCATCGCTGCTCATACTTGCCAAATCGTTTCAAGGAACAAGTTCATTTACATGTACCTCACCTGGGTTGAGAGTGACAAATGAACACCTGGCAAAAGGATGTTTGAGATTAGGCGGGAATTGAAGCGAGATAATCTGTTGTGGATAGATGTCCACCAGACCACAACACCTCTGTAGTGTCTATACACGGGAGTTGTGGAAAAGGGGATGAATCAAACTTGGCCGTTGAGGGCTCACATCAAGATAATGAAGACACCCCCCCCCTCTGTCTTCGTTTTTGTCTCTTGAATTGCGTTATTAATGCAGGTGGGACTGCCATGGATATATCACCAATTTTGTTATTATTTCCGGTAGTGGAACCCTCTACCACCTGTCCACCATAGTTTCAGTTTGCAATAAATTACTGAATGCCAATGACCAATCCTCATCATTGTTGCATGTGCACTTTGTTCAGTACACTGACCAGGAACCAATCAGAGCGGTTCTTTCATATTCATAATTCATCACCAACTTTTGTGTAATGACGCCCTGCTGAGAGCTCTCCACATATCAGGCATCTGTTTGATATTGGATAATAATATTTATATTTAGATGTTCATGGCAGGAAAAGAAAAACGGGATTTGCTCTGATTGGAAATTATTTTGAATCTTGCAATGCTCTGCGGACTTTCCTGCCTGAAATGAGAATCTGGAAATAGTTGCACTCGCAACCTTTCACATTCTCCTTTTCCCAAGGTACATCTTTTCTAACTCCTAGTTTCGGAACTCTAAATGTTAAACCTCTATCAGTGTTGACACAGATTTATGTGAGAAATGTGACTTTGATTCCAAATAGCTGACTGCATCTCAGCTTTATATGTTGGCTATTCCCAGGGTGTTTTGAAATTGGAAAATTTCCAGTGTTGATTGGAGAGAGTTGTAAGTGTAGAGTTTCTTTTATTTGTCATATGGAGCTTACATTATTTTCTGCCCTTTCAACTTTCACCTCCCCCTCCCACTCTCATTCTTTTCTATTAAATGTTTTCTTATAAATGCTATTTTTATCGCATCCGCGTCTGAATCTATACCACCTTTCAAAAATGTGGTTGGAAAAAGTGTGACTCTTTCTTTTGGAAATACTCCAAAGATTTTTTTCAAATGCAGTAAAAGAGTTATAAATGTGTAAATTGTTACATATAAATGTTATAATTTCTTCTTTGTATCTAATGTCTAAAATTCAGTGATTTCTAATGAAGAGAAAAATATGGAAAGGTTTAATCGGTAGGCTTGTTGGTTGATTTGTCATTTCTGTGCTCCTGACAAAAAATATTTTTAACGACAATAAGCACTGCCCCTGTCTGTCCTGACCAACTGTCTTTTTGTCCATCCCAAGAATTGATTCCTGCACTAATATTAAAACATAGGCCTATTAGATGTCTTGTTTTTAAACATATGTTGTCGCAGTAAATGACACTGATATAAATATGAAGACACTGATATAAATTTGAATGAAGATCACAGCCCATTAGCGCATATATGTTCAACCCCCCCCCCATGTTATAACTTTTTTTAATGGATTTCAAACATTCATTCTGTGTAGATAGATGATCCCAATAAACAGATCATCTTCAAATTGAGATTCCACTATCCATAGCTTGTTATGAATTAATTAATTAATTAAATAAATAAATTAATTTCTCTTCAGGTAACTGGCAAATAGTTCTCCATGGATAATAAGACCCAATATAAGGATACATCATATTGAAATTACATAAAAATACAGCGCTTGTTGACTCATTTTATACCCGAGTACTACATGAATTTATTTTTATCATAATTGATTTACATTATTACTTTTGTGACCTACTTTTGTTTATTTCTTGGTTTCATCTGGGATGCACATTGACAAATGCACAGAATCTGTTTTGAAAATCTGAGTGACTGGTAGGAGGGAAGAATAATGTTTTCTATGACATTGTTTCCCCAGCCCTATGGGAGCATCATGTAAGTAGGGGTTAATGGACCTGATTGCTCCTCCCACTCAATTCTATTACGATCTGTCTTCGAGGAACAGGTTCCGACATCAAAATGTCCGATTGGGCCCTCACCATCAAGCTATCGTATCGATTACCAGTCCAAGTTCAAGTTAATTGAATCATGGCAGTGTTTATCCCAAACAGTTCCCTCTTGAAAACATCACCCTGGTATTCTGCAGGATGTTGAGGTGATACCAGAGGAGCCTATGACTCTGAGATGCGTTGCTGTGGCGTCGGGGGAATGGGACGTGGTACGGGGTGGGCAGAGTACCCATTTTGTGATATTGTTATTTAATCGTGGTGTCGCCAGTGTGATGATGATGTAAGGAACAAAAGCAGGCTGATAATGGCAGCCATATGTTGTGGATCTCGTGTAACCCATACCTGTCCGTCATTACCTGCCGTCTCTTGATGATACGCTCAGAATTTCTGGCTAACACTCCTGTTACTCAACCGAAACTTTGATCTCTGTTATGACATCCATCCAGAATAAAAAAAATTCGCCTCAAAATGATCTTCATCTGAAGTTCGAGAAACTTTTCAATGATATCTTATAAATGAATGCACAGAGCTTTTTAGGCACATAGAGATGTTAAATTAAAATTTGGTTTGTTCTGTTCCAGAAATGTGTATCATTAGTATCATACATTATTCTTAAAATGTTGAGGTAGTTCTTTTGGTAAACCAAAGAAATGTGTGGAAAGCTGCTTAGATTTTGATAAATGATTACTTGAGGGGGGGGGGATATGACAGATAGAAAAATAAAAGGCTGAGTTTTCATCCAGATTTGTAGTTGCAAGGATGTCTAGACATTACTAACTGGATTTGGTCTTGGAATTTACAAAACGGCTGCAAAAATTGTTCCAATTTCATCAATTTTGATACCTTGACATGAAATTGATTTGTTTTTATTTTTTAACTCATTGTTTTAGGGGATATGTTTGGTTGTTATTTATGAACAGGTGGTGTTGCAAATGAATCAAACAGAATTTCGCATAGGGTGTTTAAGTTAAACTGTGCACATGTATGGACTGAGTTGTGATCATCACTTCATAATTGGTTGATATGAAGGAGCATTGCATCGCTGTCATTCAGAAATCCATGTTCTGACTGTATGCATTGTAACCCAAGACATCCAGGGTAGCGTCCTTGCCATTCCAGAACATCTTCAGGACATAGATAATCAGTTGAAAACTAGTACCCCTATTTCAGAAGCCTTCAGACAAGCATGGAAGTGTCGTGTAGTGGTTCTGATTCTTGCCTTGGAATCAGAGGGTCATGTATTCAAGTCCCACCAGGTCCTAGGTTCCTTTCGCAAGTTTAATATCAATCCACACTTTGCCACTCTCGATCCAGGTGTTTATGGGTACCTGGTAGGTTGCGAAAGCATATGTCGTATGCCTTGCACTCGAGTCTTGGAACTCTTGTGTTGGAACGCTCTACAGGAAGTGGAGTAAATGCATACATTCTAACCCAATCATCATGACCAAAGTCTCTTGAATGCAATCATCTTTGTAATCATGCTGCTGTCCAGTAATGGACTTCAGGCAGGAAAGACTTCCTTATTGTATCCTGATGTATTTGGGTTGGGTCAAGAAGTGGTGTGAACATGACAATGGAATGATAGGTAGATCATGTGAAGGCTCTTGAGCAAGATTCCCTGTTAAATTACAAGAACTTTCTAAGGATAAAAAATACCTGATTATCATTTCCACATTCATACAGCCCCGAGCCTCTGACATACTATTCGGGAAAAGCAGTGTGGTCTGCTAAGCAGGCAAGGTGCGAGATTCAAAATCGCTAGCTCAACAGCCACCCACGGCGCCCTCACCCAACTACACGCTGGGCTACAAGTTCCTGTAGTTTGCTATCACACTGCCAATATACCGGCGATCTTGGAAAAAATCCTTGTGAAAAGTTCTTGTAATGTTAGGTGGTTTCAGACCACCTCGAAGTTTGTCAGTTCCAGTTGTTTTTGCTGTGTGAATGCAAATTGTGCGTAATCTCCCCGAAAGAAAATACCCGCTAAATATGAGGTACTTGTCAAAATGTATGGATAGATCACTCTATTCAGAGTCATTGATATAATGGCTCTCTTCTTTCTAGAGGTAAAATTGTCTATGAGGCCATTCTCATTACATTTTCTAAAACTAGTTTACTGGAAACCGGTTCAGGAAACCAGTTTGGAAGATCACTTTGCTAGCGTTCCCACCTGATCACACGAAAATGGTTTTCAAAATCACTTCATGTAAAGCGATCTTGTTGCTATTGAAGTGCTCTCAGTTTGCGCTAAAATAGTTTCCAGTAAACTAGAATGGCTGTATAGATATGCCTATGTACAAAGTGATAGCCAGCCCTTGATCAAAATCTACAGAATCTCATCCTCTATTCAACACAACAGGTTTGATTTTCTCACAAAAATCAGGTTGGGAACCTGGAAACTATTTTATGTACTGCAATTTTCTTCATCATTAACCCAAAGGCCATACAAATGACAAATATCCAAATTAGAGAATAGATGAAAAAAAATCAACTGTGACCATTATCGAGAAACCCTTGCTTTATATGTGTACCGCAGAACATGCAATTGTAAACACATTCTGAAAGAAGAGATGATGAAGAAAAGTCAAGCTATTTCTTTGCTTAAACATTGATCCCCCTCTCCCCAATTAACCTTTCTCCAACAGATAAAAAAAAGTTACCTTCTACAGAAATTGCTGTGATCTGATTCTTACTATTTTGTACTGATTTTGTTGTATTTTGTTGTGATTTTTATACAGTTAAATGAAACCAAACCAAAGCTTTTTTTCTTAGGGCAAAATAATCTTTTTTTGTAAGGTTGTTGATTTGATTTGAATATCTGTGCCTACTTATGGTAAGGTTAGAAATGGGTCACAGAAGTTCATTGATCTCCTCCAGCTATGGATTAAAGAGTAATCCTGCCTCAAAGTCATTAATCTGGCAATGTTTCACCAGAGTAAAGTATTTTCCCAATTTCTCTGTTTCAAGCTTTTTTTTCTGTATCTCTTCCTCCTCTCTCTGTATTTTTTTCTCTTTCTTTCTCCATCTCTGTATTTTGTTTCTGTTTCCCTCAGTCTCTCTTGCTGTCTCTTCCACCTTTTTTTATTTTCTGCTATTCTTCGTGCACCGTTTTGTGTCTTAATAATGAATCTTCTGGAGATGGTATTGTGGGGATTAGCGGATGCCTGGTAGCACAGTGGCATGTTCATCTGTCAGTACATGATTATGCCCTTGGGCCCAGGGGTTCCAGAAACATGAGTGCCTTAAAGAGAACTAGTCAGCATGTGTATAGGTATCATGCTGTTTGCCTCTAATGTTACATCATTCGCTATTGCGGATGCATTCAAGCAACAATTTTCACCATAGAATCTCTATTTTCAAAGACGTTCAGTTCAACCATTGCCTCCATGATTAAAAGCATATTGGCAGCGTTATTTTATCTTAAAAAACTGATATCTTTACAAATGTTACTCTGAAATGCTAAAAATTGTGTCTTTTGTACAAGGATTCTGCAAATTCATGACGGCAAAAAGGCAAATTGAATGCAATGGCCATCCCAGTGACATCACTCTTGTAGTCTACTTAAGTTTCAGATAGGCCTAGACTTGAGTACTCACTGATCAGGAGCAGGAGCTTTAAATGAGAGAGAATCAGCATTAATCAAAATTCACTTGAACACTGTCCCTCAGTAACTGTTTTGTGTTATTCTAGCTAAAGAATAGCTTGAATGCATCCCACTTCACATTACCCTCAGTCACCTATAGTATTACAAGCGAAGCCAGAGACATTTATTATATCCTTTTGGGGAAAAATTGTATACCTGGTTTAGCGTAATGTGAACCCTTTTTAACTGTTTGAGCGTGTTTATAGATCTGTTTGTGCTGAAATTCAATTTATCAAATGTTGGAATTTGAAGGCCCTATAAAGTGTTCATTTGCATCTCATGGTCTAACCTTGCTGTCTTGTTCGGACGAGATTAATTGGTCAACATCTTAGGAAGACGATCTCCACAAATAAATTGGAACCACAAATTGTTTATTCTAAACTGCTTACAGCTATTACTTTTACACTTAATTTCATTTTCTCTGATACAGAACATAAAGCAAAAGATTTAATATAATAACTTGTTTTATTGTAATAGTAATCTCGTCCCGGTGTAATTATTCAACATCTAAGGAAGATGATCTTCACAGAAAATTAAGTCCCCATATATCAGTCTTTTCTCAGATACTTCAAATTTTCTTTTGATTCCAAAATTCCCATTCTATCATTTTCTTACTTAGAAACATCTTAGTCTGAAAATAGTAATCTATTGATCAGAGGCGTCGATCCTGGGGGGCAGGAGGGGTGATCGCCCCACCAATGAAAATATTGGGGGGGCAAACATATCATTTTGCCCCCCTCAATAATTCCGGATATGGCAAAAAAAAAACAAGATTGTAATGTTCAGCAAGCGAGAATTAGATACACAACTCGTCCTTTATTTAAAATCATGCTCAAAATGCCCGCTTTTCTGATTGGAATATAAAATTTTTCAGCTCTCGCTTTATGCTCGCATCATTTCTGTCGCAAAAACCCATACTTTTCATGATTAAATAGGTGAATGCAAATGTCCCGTTTTCACTTTAAAGCCTCAAAAGAATTGCTGCTTCGATTTGCAATCATCTTTTCTTGGATATATATCTTGTTCTTTATCAAAAACGTCCATTAAACTGTCATTTTTTTCAGATCGAAAAATCAAAATTTTCAGTTCGCGCTTTGCGCTCACATGTATTCTTCTTTTAGATACCAATCTTAATCATTGGTACCAAAAAATGCTTAGAATATCAAGCTTTTAGGTCAGAATATAAAGAAAGTTTAGCTCACTCTTGGCACTCGTACTATCTGTGTAGTGAGATATGTATCCTCCTCATGAGTTACTACAAACAGTTCTAAACAGGCACGCTTTTCCTGTCAGTATACTAAAAAAAAATCAGCTCGCGCTTCGCGCTCGCTTTAATTTGTTGGTGAGATACCTGTCTGTGTCTCATGAGTCATATATATATATATGCGTGTGTGTGTATGTATGTGTGGGTGTCTTGTACGATCCAGCGCCTTTCGAACGTTCATGATTTTGCCCCCCCCAAATCTGAAAAATGGATCGACGCCCCTGTTATTGATCAGTGATTTAGAAAGATATGCATGGGTTTTGAGACCGGAGCTACCATGCTCCCATTACCAAAATGGTTTAATTTGAAATTGCCTGGCTTTCAACATAAGATACATGTAACATAATGAGCAGCAATTAATATTTACTATGGATCCCATCATTTTGCTCAAGTTTTTCTACAAACACTTGTATGTCTCATGCTCCATATTTGCTCAGAGTTTACCCATCATGCCATTGCGTGTATTGACCTTAGGCACATCATTGTGGGTAATGCGAAATTCATAAAATCTAAGAACGGGTAAAACTTTTACACTCATACAGTAGCTGATAGCTAGTGCATGGAATCCTACCATTAATCCTGTCTTGATTGCGCTGTTCAGGAATGGAATTAGAGGATGATACAATGTAGCCAATTGAAGGTTCTTTCTACTAACATTTCCTGGATTCAAAATTGCTCCATCCCCGATCTTTGTAATGATTTCTAGTCATGAGTTCCTCTATCAAGCCGAGAGATTTCTTGTACAAATCGGCTCATTGCCCCCTCCACCTGTTCATGTTAATTCAGCTTCGTTGCTTGATGATCTACCAAACTGACACCTTGGCTTTGAGACGACAGGAGCAGCAGTTCCCCCTTACATGAAATGATGGGCTCATGGAGGATTATTGCGGGCACATGGAAGGGGTGAACGATCGCTACTTTTAAAGGCTTAAAGTCATCGGATTTGCTTGTGAATCTCAGGAAATATCTGTATACTTGTACCAATGAGAATGATCTGCAGATTGTTTTTAGATTGAGCAAAGGGTGACTGTGCATTCTGTCTGCATTTCTGGGTGGTTAACCTAATGCCATATCCAGAAGGATGGATCCAGTGTAAACCTGATGGAAATTAAAGAATACAATATTCAGGTTATTACATGACAGCTTTTACATGCTATTGTTGAGCTATTTTGGGAAACTGATCATTTGTCCTTTTTTTTCATTTCATTTCATTTTATTTATTTAATACTTTCATTAAAAAACATATAACAATGTATACATTTACACACACATAAAGGAGAATAGATAGAGAAAACATATAAAACAAGTAATACCAATGTACAAATGAAAGAATTAGGAGAGGCAGAAAGGCAGAGCCTTATATTAAAAGCCAATTTTAATTTATCATGACATGACTGACATCTGTTTAGATTCTTGACAAATGAAACATGAATCTCATTGATTTAAATTCAGCAGACCCAACCAGATTGCTTGAGTAGTACAAATGAATTTTTATAATCCTGATTTATACATACTTTGCTCAAAAATATGTATACAGTGTGTTTGATATGTTTGTGATCAGTGTCATTGAAGCTAATCTATGTTTTATATTTCATGAACCTATCAATCTTTAGGCATTTTCAGCATCAGGAAGTCAAAGAAATATTCATTTGATTGGCAAAGCAACTGACAAGTTGTGTGTGTAGAGAGATGCATTTGGCCCAAGAACTTGTTGAGGTTGTCTTATAAGGCGGGGCTTTACCGGCCCGAGTTTGCTCAACCTCAAGAGTTAAGCACGATCAGCCCTCTTTGTGATTAATCTCTAGATTCAAGAAACCCAATCTCCATCATTACAAGAAGAACAATTCGTGCTCGAGCTAGGCATTGATGCATTATGGTCTGGTGCCGTGAATTAATAATCCCGAGTCAAATCTTTGAGTGTGTCAGCACTTAATAAATAGCATGCCGTTTTGCAAACAATGCTAAGTTGATTTAGGATTGCAATCTGGAGATTAATCCAGCGAAATTTCATTATGATTTCATCTCCATTACAAATAATCTTGAGATTGTTTAGATCAAGAGAATTGCCGGAGCAGGAATAGGGTGAATATTTGAAAACTCAAGCTGATGCAAACGGCTCTATAGACTTGATGGGTAACCCCAATTCATTGCTGGTTAATTAGTAATTATATGACAGGAGCACTCACAAGAAAAGTGGATTACATTCAAGACCTTAAATTTCCGTCATCTTCTTAAGATCTAGATGTATTGTGAATAGCCATTTTTTCAGGTCTCTTCTCCTTATCTCTTGTATCAGGTTTATCTCTTGTTTTCTTCAACTTGTCAAGTTCATGAACTGTTGAACTTCTTGCCTTAGCCATGATTATCCCCATGCTTATCTGTTTGAGTCTTGCATATTCTGTTATTTTCATTATTTGTTATTCTGTTTTTCCTTCTTTTATTTTGATATTCTTTTGATGCATTATTCCTCAGGTGATACAGTAGAATAATGTCATGTTTTATTGTGTGCTTATTTTCAATCTTTCCCTTTCTTTATTTCTTTGTAGCCTCTCTTCATCCCCCAAATCCTTCTCTCCCACCCATCTGTCCTCCCACACATTGTATAATTCTCGCATTCTTTTTATCTTATATTACTTTTTTTTATGATAATCTTCAATTATTAATATCTTTTTACTTGGATTTCTTTCTTTAAACATGTTTGGTTGATCGGATGCGTTGTTCTCATCATTCTGTGCTTCTGTTTTTATCTGCCTAGTTTACAGCACCCTCCCCTCTTTCCTCACACACCCACAACCCACCCTAGAACACCACAAATACACCATCTCACCTTCACCATACAAGTATTGTATCAGCCCCCCCCCCCCTCTGTCTTCACACACTAACACACACACCAACCATCCCACCCTAGCACACCACAAATACTCAATCTCACCCTCACCATACAACTATCGTATCAGCCCCCCCCCTCTGTCTTCACACACACTAACACACACACCGTCCAACCCACCCTAGCACACCACAGACACACACTCTCACCATACAAGTATTGTATCAGCCCCTCCCCTCTGTCTTCACACACACAAACACACACACCGTCCAACCCACCCTAGCACACCACAAATGCACCATCTCACTTTCACCATACAATTATTGTATCAGCCCCCCCCCCCTCTGTCTTCACACACACACACTAACACACACACCAACCATCCCACCCTAGCACACCACAAATACTCAATCTCACCCTCACCATACAATTATCGTATCAGCCCCTCCCCTCTGTCTTCACACACACTAACACACACACCGTCCAACCCACCCTAGCACACCACAGACACACTCTCTCACCCTCACCATACAAGTATCCTATCAGCCCCTCCCCTCTGTCTTCACACACACAAACACACACCGTCCAACCCAGCCTAGCACACCACAAATGCACCATCTCACTTTCACCATACAATTATCATATCAGCCCCTCCCCTCTGTCTTCACACACACAAACACACACACCGTCCAACCCACCCTAGCACACCACAAATGCACCATACAAGTATCGTATCAGCCCCTCCCCTCTGTCGTCACACACACAAACACACACACCAACCAACCCACCCTAGCACACCACAAATGCACCATACAATTATCGTATCAGCCCCTCCCCTCTGTCTTCACACACACAAACACACACCGTCCAATCCACCCTAGCACACCACAGACACACTCTCTCACCCTCACCATACAAGTATCCTATCAGCCCCTCCCCTCTGTCTTCACACACACTAACACACACACCGTCCAACCCACCCTAGCACACCACAGACACACTCTCTCACCCTCACCATACAAGTATTGTATCAGCCCCCCCCCCTCTGTCTTCACACACACACACACTAACACACACACCAACCATCCCACCCTAGCACACCACAAATACACCATCTCACCCTCACCATACAAGTATCGTATCAGCCCCTCCCCTCTGTCTTCACACACACAAACACACACACCAACCAACCCACCTTAGCACACCACAAATACACTATCTCACCCTCACCATACAAGTATCGTATCAGCCCCTCCCCTCTGTCTTCACATACACAAAAACACACTCCCTCCAACCCACCCAAGCATACCTCAAATACACTCTCTCACCCTCGCCCGTACAAGTAACGTATTAGCCCCTCCCCTCCGTCTTCACACACACACACCGTCCAATCCACCCTAGCACACCACAGACACACTCTCTCACCCTCACCATACAAGTATCCTATCAGCCCCTCCCCTCTGTCTTCACACACACTAACACACACACACCAACCATCCCACCCTAGCACACCACAAATACACCATCTCACCTTCACCATACAAGTATCGTATCAGCCCCTCCCCTCTGTCTTCACATACACAAAAACACACTCCCTCCAACCCACCCAAGCATACCTCAAATACACTCTCTCACCCTCGCCCGTACAAGTAACGTATTAGCCCCTCCCCTCCGTCTTCACACACACACACCGTCCAATCCACCCTAGCACACCACAGACACACTCTCTCACCCTCACCATACAAGTATCCTATCAGCCCCTCCCCTCTGTCTTCACACACACTAACACACACACACCAACCATCCCACCCTAGCACACCACAAATACACCATCTCACCTTCACCATACAAGTATCGTATCAGCCCCTCCCCTCTGTCTTCACACACACTAACACACACCCTCCCTCCATCCCATCCTAGCACACCACAAGAACACTCTCTCACCCTCACCTATACAAGTATCCTATCAGCCCCTCCCTGTATCTTCAGACACATGCACACCCCAGCCCACCCTAGCATACCATTTTTTTTTCAACAATACCATCATTGAATTCACTCCCACACCCTCACCCACATAAACATCATATCACCCCCTACTACTCTCTCTTCACACACACACACACACGTCCACCCACATTTACCCCCCAACCCACACAAGCACACTGCAAATACACTCTCTCACATCCTCACCCACACAAGTATCATTTCAGCCCCCCCCCCCCCACTCTCCTGTACACACAAACACACCCCAACACACACCCATACACACTGTCACCCACAAAAACCTATTTTTAACAACACCATCATTGAATACACACCCTCACCCACATAAATATCATATCACCCCCTCGTACTCTATCCTCACACATAGGCACACATCCACCCACATTTACCCTCCAACCCACACAAGCACACTACAAATACGCATTCACACCCTCACCCACAAAAAACATATCAAGTGTAGTTTAGTTTGTTTGTCACCCATCTCTCTCTATATCTTCTTTCCTTGGCTTTATCTATCTCTGAGGTGACCTCTTCCTCAACTTTGCATGGAAGTCTTACTTTGTCAGCATGCTGCTCTTTCTTTTTCTCTCACTACCCTCATGGAATGCAACAGTGACATATCTCTCAACTGTCACTCTTCCGCTGATGCTTTCCAGATATCTTCCCTACCAAAAAGACCTTCCTTGGCTTAGAAACAACATAAACCAGTGCCCATTTGGCGCTCAGCAGATGATATCGTCTTCTGTTTACATCTAAGGCTTCTTCTTTTCCTTCCAGCCTAACAATGGCAGAATGAAAGATGTCAATATCTTGTGGAAGAAAACAAGTCTGTTGGATTAAAAGGGAGTGGGAGTCCTCGTATCCATTATGGCTTTCGAAAACATTCTGGATTGTCTTGATGCAGTTAGGCATTCTGCTACCTTTATTTGGAGCAGTAGTAAACAGATTAATTAAAGTGTGCTACCTGTTGTCAAATCACCAATGCTTCTTTACCAGCAGTAGTGACAGCATTAACCATCCAGCACCCATACTGCCTCTGCATACATTGTGCTTCTTATTACTTTTTTTCCAGAAATTGAAGACTTGAAGAATACAGTCTTACTACTGTTACCCTTATTATTCTATAACGAGTACATTCCTTCCTGCTGATTGGAACTATTAAAGTCTATTATTAAATTTGCAGTAAGGAGCATTTAAAACTTTTTCAAATGTTAAGATATTGACAGACAGTACTGTCCTTATGGTCAAGAGTTCATTGATCCATTTTTAGCTTGAGAAGAATAACATATGCCCTGCTGTTCCACTACTATGGTACCTGTGTTGCATTCATCTTCAAAGCAAATTCTTGGAAAAGCAGATTTTGAAGTAAAATGCAAAAATATGAAGCTGTTAGGTTGAAAATAGTAAACAGTTGAGTCAATTAGTAGCATCGAATGACTCACCCCCTGGCCTTGATAGTCACAAAAGGTGCTATTGATCACCCCTTAAATTGATCAATAAAAAACTTAAAGAACATATAAGCACTCCATTACCTTAGTCTATAGAGATTAGAGAAGTATACAATGCTCTACCTATTATGCCAGAACTTCTGTAAGGCCACTTAAAGACTTATGGAGATAACATACACATGAAACAGTTACCTCAAGAAATAACAATACATCCATTGTAGTGCTCAGTTTTTTCCTATCATAAAGCCAAATCTATCCATTATTGCATTTTTAACAATAATAATGGTCCGCTACCTTGCCTGTATTTTGACCTTGGTAATAATACTGTTTTTGATCTCTCTTTATTGAAGTAAATGAATTGCTCTCTTACCTTAAAGCTTGTGTATAGTTTTGGTAAATCCACCAAAATGCACCTATCACTATTCCAATTCATTGCTAGCTAATATGAATGGATATGCCCTATAACAGTTATGATGTGGAGGATATGAAATGAAAATGTGTTTTACAGGATAAATTTTGCGATTTTACATGGAAATTTAATTAAGATATCTGTGTGTTTTTGTCTTTCAATTAAATCCTATTCCAAATCATGGAATGGGCTGAAACTTTCAAGATATGTTCTTTGTCTGTAACTTTTGGATATCTAATCACTAGATTTATAAGAAAAGTGCTTGAATGCCCAATTATTTGATTTAAAACAAGCATCGCCGAGAGAGGGCGCTATATATCCAAGATTTGAATATTTGAAATTTTCTCAGAGAAGTGCAGTTGGAAAAATATCTAACCGTCTCTACGCTTCAGTAAGACTGTCATATTAGATGATATTCGATTATCAATCACATTATTGACCCTTCACCAAAGCTATACACAGGCTTTAATAATACTGATGTGCATAATAAGATTTAAAGATTAGATTTCTTGTAGAGGAATGTATTGAAATTTCAAATGGGCATTTATGAGAGATATCTGATCAAAAAGTCAAAATGTCAATGAATAATGCTTGAACCACAACCCTTTCTTTTTTTTAATTTATGATTTTACTTTTATTTTAGTGAAGGTCTATGGGGGATGTCTGTTATTTGCTTGTAATGAGGAGTGGAAATAAGCTTTGTAATAAGACATGAGGGCTTGTTTGACTGTAGTCTTTAAGTTCAGAATTAGCCAGGGGATGCTTTCTCTGTAGGTAGAAAAAACTGGTTTAAAGCGAAATGCCAGTAGTTGCAGTAAACACTGATTTCATGAGAAAGTCTGTAAAACCAGGCTTAATTGTCAGTATATCATCGAGGATCTAGATCTGGTACAGTCACATAAACTGAACTTTGTGAAATCTTGAAGTCTACGCTGAAAAATATTCACACTGAAGATCACCAACACAGATAAGCGCACATGGAACAGTGTATTATTTTTGCGTTGAATGTCGTGCCCGACGCTTGACCCGAATCCTGTGCTTATTTGCTAATTTCTCAGCAATTGCACAATTTCTTCCAGAATCCTTTGGCACATATTCTTTATTTATACAAACAGACACTTTGGTGGTCATTTCATTGGATTCTGTACAAACTCATTTTGATATCGTAACCAAAACTGGCATTTACCTTTAATCTATTCATCAGTGAAAGAATTGGAAAGTGACTTTACGAATTCATATTGGGTGAAGTGATGAGGTGAATAGTAATATTGATTTTGTTTTATTAGAGTGGTGAAATACATTTAAAAGTTGTTCACTAAATGGTGAATGCGGATTTAAATTGATTCATTTAATGATGTCTGCTTCCACTCCAAATAAAACAATTTGTCATTCCTTTGTTTAAAGTGGAGTTCTTACACATTTTCTTGCACTTTCCCCATTGCAAAAAAAAAACAAAACAGATTTGCTATTATATGTCAGGCAATTTGTGAATAGTTCAAAACATGTTTGCAACCTGTTGCTTACTTGACATTGCACTTTCAAATCAAACCACTTTGATCATTATCCCTCTCTGTGCCATGTGGTAGTGTGTTATGGAATACTTAACCCCCTTGATTTGTTATTGAATAGTGACAAATGGTTAACAATGCCAGGTATGTGTGTAGGTGTGAAAAGTCTATACCCAAAGGTCCATGCCCGTATCCTCACCTTTTCAACTTACCTAATCCAGAATAGAAATTTCTCAAATTGCTCTATTTTTCCCTCATAAACAGAATTTATTTCCCTTTATCATTTCTGTGGACTTCAGCTTTCATGTTTTTGAGGAGGGAAAAACAAGGTTTGTTTTTTCCTTCAAATCCTGCCAATATATTATTTTACTACTTGCCTAAGCTCTCAATTTGTGGTGGAGAAAGCTTCAATCAACCAAACGTTACCCATTAATGGTACCATTAATCGTTGTTTCTCAAAGTAAAGTACTATTTTATGCTTCTTGAATTGGTTGACTTAAGAGTCATGGAGGGTAAAAGTTCATCGCATGGTCATGTAGCTTTATTACAAAAATTGCACACTCTGCATTTAAAAATATATTTTCCACCTATTTTTTTCTTCCCTGTAAATTCAGCCCTCCCTTTGAACCATAAAGCAATAATTATTTTTTTTTATTTCAACTATAGCTATGAACCCATAAAGTACATTGGCATGACCAAAATAAAGAAGGGAATGAGAAAATTGTTATTTCAAACATGACAAGTTTTGATAACGCCCTATTTGTATGTGAAGGTGGGGCAGAAAAGACAATGCAGTTTCAAGGCAGCATGGTTAATAGATATTTTTTCTTTAAAAATAAAAAAAAGTAGCCCTTTAACCAGTTGTTACGTCATTCTCATTCTTACAATAATGTAGTTCTCTGGATCAGAAACAGTCACAAACTTTTGACAGTTTCCAATTTATCTTTATTGTTTTGCATTTCATTCGTTAAACATTAGCTAAGGACTACTTCAACCCCAGCCCCCAAACATCACTAGATTCAGAATTTACCCCCACCTTACCTTTCTGTCTGAGTTTCATGGGCTTGAATCCCTGCCATGATTGTGTTAATGTCCTACCACAAGAAAATCATGCATTTCGTGTTGCACCTGACCCAGGTGTAGTAAGTGGGTACTGGACAGGAATATTAATTCTCTGAAATGCCTGTGCACCTGGAAGGTAGCCAGCTACACTAATGGTAATAATGACAATTGGTTCATTGAGAATTCTGCAGCAAGGATACAAGTGCTATTTTAATATCTTATTAAAGTTGTAAAAGGAGATACTTTAAATAGAACCAAAAAGCAACAGTTCAAAATATATGAAATTCAAATTCAACATTTGTCAATACTTCAGCATGTTTTGTAGAACAGAGAATTCAAATTGTTCATTCGATTTGCCAAGAAAACAGAAAGCTCTTCGGTTGTATCCATCACTATTGTGCCCCCCCCCCTCCCCCATTAATCATATAAGTTTTATCAACGTTTGTCTTTCTTTGTCACAGAAGTAATTCTTTCCATTATCTGAATATTGCTTTCCTGGCCTCATTCAAGCAATTGCCTTTTGATGGGCTCTGTTTAAAAGAGCAATTACATACTGCATTTTAGCTCTGAGTGCATATCCAACGTTTTGATTGTTATGTTTGTAAGGAACAATGTACAAGGTTACTCATGACATTTTGTAACTACTAAATCAATACCATTTTGGTTCATTTATTGTGGTTGAAGTTATTGATCCTATGTTTAGCCTTTATAGGTGTTGGCCCTATCATAGTTACAAAAATAATTCATGAGCGGGTTTTTAGAGTGATTAAATCGATGTCTTACAGACATACATTTTGACAGTTCACTGAGATACCTTGTCAACAGTCAGAACTGGGTCTTTATGCGGGAATCATGCAAGCAGCCTCATATAACACTGCATCATAGATAAAACAATGGGAAATACACCCTAGAATGTTTAATGATCTTGTAAAGATCTTTGTTCTTTACCTCAGTAAGTTGATGAAAATGAATCAGTAGATTCCTAGAAAGTTCATAATGAATACTGAATAGCTTGATCTTTAATTTCTGGGGATCGAGTTACTCTGGTGATCGACTTACTCTGCTCACAATATTTGATTGGATATTATGAAACAAAAATGAGATGGGACTGAAGATTTTTTTTTAGCATCCATCCCCGTCAAAAGGCCCCCAACCCTTCATATCCTGAAGCAGTCTTCAGGACTACGTCTGGCCAGACAGAAGAAAGGCACATGATCAATATAATTGAAGGGAGAGTAAGACAGAGACATCTTCTTTCAAGTATGGATGATAAAACATTCATGTAGTTTCCGTGACATGATAACAAAGGAATCATTTGAGGGGTTCAAGCGGGGGTCAACCGGCGCTTAATGGAAAAATCGAAAGGGGTAGAACGTGCCGGGAATAGGCTGGGGCTGGTTAAGTGGATGCGGAAACGTGATTTCTTCCGCTCCGATGCAAGGACGAGATGCAGGCAATGCCATCCCAAGGAAAGAAAGAGAGAGAAGTGAAATGAAGGATGTTGCCAAGATGTTTTATTCTTCATCCTCCTATTGCACACCTTGGAAAGATTAGGAAGGGAAGAAATGATAATGGACCCTAGGATCAGTTTAAAGGCCATACTGTACAGACACCTTCAATACAATCACCTCCTGTCCTCAATTACGCAAAATGTCTCATCCTTACCCAGAATGCTATGCCTTCACTATATTGAGTCTGATAATATAGTCCTATTAACCAAATTTGTTCACTACTCTTTGCAATATTCATAGACCAAATAGGTTGCCAACAAGCAAAGGGCCAAAATTCCTCTCCCGAAGATTGCTGATTTCAATTAGACTCACCCCTTTCATAAACCCAATTATGTGGCTAATAGCAGCGTAATTTGGTCGTAAAATTAGAGGACCAGAGTTATCCGCATTATTTTGATGCTGCAATTATCCGCATAATAGCAGCATCGGGACCAGATTTTGACTTTATGAACGCATTTTGAAAGTAATGCGGATAATTGCCATGGTGCGGTCACAAGGTCACCCTTTTCCAATGCAACCGCATCAGAGGGGGTGTGTGTGGTTGACATCATGATTATCCGCCTTTTTCATGACGGGCGCTCGTAAAAATAGTCCGGATTATTTTTTGAGTTTGTGAACGCAATTTTTATTGAATTATCCGCATTACTCATAGGCAGCTAATTGGAAGATGGGTTTATGAAAGGGATTTCAGAAGCCATTGTAATTGTCATAGCAAAGGTCACACCTAATTTCAAAAAAATGTTTGCATCAAGACTAATGCTGCAACATGGGGAGCCTTTGTTTCTCTTAAGATAACACTCTCAACTTTAATGCTTTTTAGAGTATCGCAAGCTTGCTACCTTAAACTTTTGAAAATGCTGCTTCCATCCTGTTTGCCAACATGTGAGCTGTTTTAGTATACTTTGGCAACACTGGATTACTGTTATTTGGTAAAAACAGGCTTTATCTTTATCCCCAAAACAGGAGAAGATAAAATGAGTTGTTTTTCCTTCAATAGACAATTCCATGCAAAGGCAGTAAGGATCAAAATGCAAGAGTTGGCCCATGTTACACCATTAACTCTCCCTGTTTGACATAAAGTGACAGATATCTTTATACTTAAAAAAGAGCATTGGTGCTTCATTGTGCGATGGAATTTTAAGCCTTCGATAATTCTTTGACTACCAAATAAAGCTTGTTGATCCATAATAAACGTTACTGTTAACCAGTGGACAAATACTACGTTGCTTGAGTAAAAAATTACCCCCTCCAATGCTGTAGAGGATTGATTCATCCCTCAAATCTTGGTAGATGACCAAATTTAACGACAAAGTTTACCTTTCAAATGTACAATTTAATTCTTTAATTTGTTGATTACAACGCATAATCCTCTTTTTATTTTAATTCAATTGCATCACTCATGTCGTAATTGGTATCTACCATCAATTTAATCCAAAAAAAGTTATCAGAGAGTGTCTGTGAAGGAAAACAAGCTTTGAAAATAAGCTTTCTCATGGGCATTTTAATTTAATTGCAGTGCATGATCTTTTTATTTTAATTAGATTGCATCACTTGTGTCATGTTTGGTATTTGATATCAATATAAGCAAAATAAAGTTATCAGAGAGTGTCTCTGAAGAAACAAAAACAGCTTTGAAAATAATGGGCATTTGAGGCAGCAAGAGAGAAGAATAGTGAATAATTTTGCATGACCTAGATATCTCATGAAAGGAATTCATGTTATGAAAGGTATTCTTACAGTTTGTTTTTCATTTGAAACACATCAAGACCTTGAAGTCATTTCATTCCTTTTAGGATGTGATTGACATGTCACAGTGCCGAATCAACACCTCATATAAAGCACTTTATTCTTTCCTTTTGAGCTGTCATGTGAAGACTCAAGCTAACTTTCTCACCTCTCAAGGCAGTGCTTTGCGCCCAGGAACGGTCTTAGAAGAAATAGGAATGTTTCAGTCACATCAGTGGACAGATATGGTGTCACAGTATTGAACTTTCGATGACCCGTCCACAATAGCATCGTGCGAACAATAACTTATGTTGTGTTGGCGATATGATGATTAAATCTAATTCCCGTTACAATATCGTCCATGAGTAAATGTACTACAGGGGTGACAAATAACGCTCATTGATTTCTCAAGTATTCAATATATCATTCTTTGCCCTCCCTTTAATGATCGCATTTTTTTCTCAATCATAGTTCGAACAATAATAATTATTCTTTACATTGCTCATTTATCACGTCAGAACTGAAGTATCGGTATGCAGCCTTGTCGCTAATAATGTGGAGATGTGTCGCTCACAATAGAATCAGATCTGGGGCTGTAGCTCTTTATTTAGCATAGCGCCGATAATGTGCAATCTGTCTTCTATTGTCATAAATACCTGCTATTAATGTATTCTCTTGGATCCTTACTGCAAACATAATCTCTGTTTCACCTTGCTACACCCAATTCTATGTCAAAATTCAACAAAGAAAAGCAAGAGACTCAAGTGATTTTATAAAAACCTCATTATGACCTGAAGGTGTCTCAAACAATGCATCAAATAGTTCTACAACAAAAACTTTGTCAGATTGTTTGGAGGATTTATTATAAAAGAAACTGAAATTCAATTATTCATGTTCAAAAAGAAGGCAATCTTTAAAGGTTTTCCTAGAAAATTTTGGATTTACCTCGAGCATATGCAATCTATCAATCTTGCAATGCTGTCTTTTGTATTTTTCATTTAAATGGTAATGTATAATTCCCCTCTTTCTATTGAAATATAACATGATTGAAGCGTGATCAGAGGATAATGACATTTAAGGTGAATGTGATGTAGATGAAAGAATTAACAATTCAGTTCTGATGACTCATGAAATTAATAGGTGATCACCATGATAAATTGGCCATCTTTGGAGCCAAAATGGAGATTTCTTGCATCTTGTGGTACCTCTAAATAATCCGTATCCATGGCTACGCTGCATAAAGGCAGGGCTTTTCTGTGTCTTTTCCTTTTATCTTTGTTGCAGAAATTGGAGGAATAGGAATCGGGAAAAAAAAGACTTTTAGTTGGATTTCAGTGGTTAACTTGGCCTAGCTGTTATGGTGTCTTACAGCTCTGTCTTGCACCTTAAACTAAATTGGAATTATCTTCAGGATCACTGGTTCAGTGACTTCAGATTGGATTGAGCAAAAATTATGATTGATGAGGGCTAGGAGAATATAAAATAGATCTTCGTTCTAAACTTAGAAACGATGGGTTTGTGTGCTGAACTGTTTTTAATTGCACTTTGCAAATTATGTCCCAGGGCTGTATATGACGTAAGCTACAGGTCATGTCGGGGACAGGTTTTGTCATGGTTCCATGCACAGTAAATGTAGAATGTAAATGCAGTGATGCAGAGCTGATATGCTGTACTGATGTTTTCAAATTGCTATGTTTGTTTCTCTTTCTCTCAATGATGGTATGAATGAAATTAGCAATTTTATAGAGTAATAGAGACATTTCAGTTTGTCAGGTGTCCTATAGTTAATAATTTCCTGCACCAGAAGGAAGACGTACCATGGGCCTCTTACAAATGCTATTGTAATGACAAAGCAAGATTAATAGTTTTGTTTGTACTTTGTTCTGTCTGATATTAAAACATCTAATTTAGGTTTGTTGTCATGAATATTTTGTTATCAGTGTGTAAATTTGGAAACACCGGGTTTCAAAGAAAACAAAAGAAATGAACTACCCCGTTTGCACCTAATTAGGGTCAACCAAGGGCCACTTGAATTTTTTTTTTAATTACTTGTACAAATACCATGTATGTATGTTTTTCACTCTGTTGGGGAATCTACTGACTATGTACTGATGATCATGATGGTGATGATGATAAAGTAGCTTATAAAGTGGTAATTTTTAATCTGTAGAGTGCAGAGCGAAGTAGATATAAAATGATCACCCGTTTAAAAATTGGGTTAAGACTTTAAGAGTGGCAAAAATAAATCAATATCCAGTCGAGTCATCGACCATCCCCTGTTCGACAATGAGAGTAGCTAACACAATGCGTTTTTTTTTTCTTCTTTTCTATGTAGTCGTCCAGAGACGTCCTTCTTGTGGTTCACCTCCCCCTGGAAGACCCTGAAGTATATCATCTGGCACAACTACAAATGGTATATCCTTGGATTCCTTCTCCTGCTCCTCCTGGTAGCCTTTATCATCCTCATCATCTACAATGTACCAGGAGCTGGGGTCAACAGGCTGTTCGGTAACATATAACAACCCTTGGTTTGAGGACATCCAAAAGCCTCCAAAGACCACTCATAGCTGTAGGGTCAATACCATTACCAATGGGTGGATGTATGGGGGTTGTCAAGAATGGATCGAGGGCAACCTACCAGGTTGACCACAAGGTATCTAGTCTTGTTGAGCTTGGTCAAAAGCACTTTCAAAGAGTTCCAAAGGCAGCTAGCGATGCTAGCTTGGTTTGGTCCTATATGTTCCTTGATTTGATTTGGGGGAAGATGGCAGGAGCAAAATGAACACATGTCTAGAGTTGTATTCTAGATTACTTTTTCATCATATGTAATGGAATTGTTATGACTTCACAAATCATGTGAAACATGCTTTAATCTTAATGTCGGGTATTCTTACGAAAGCAATAGAAGAATTCTACAATTCCGAATGTATGCCTTATACCAAATATTTCGTAAACCAACAGTGTCAGTCTGTGCCTGTCATGAATTTTGTATTTGCTAATAGTGTTCTGACACAGGGCACCATTTAACATGCCACATTAACGTACTTACTTTTGATTTTGTTTTAATCTGTTGATTACTCCTTAGCTTTATACAGGAATTACAATATATTTGTAGCAGGTGGGTGAAAAAAGTTATATTATGTATTGAAATGTTTGAAATAATTTATTGATAATGGAATGACACGGATATCTTTTCCACACTCATATTTTTTTAGGGAAAAATAAAATCATGAAATGAATTCAAATTACTGAAAAGTGCTTATTACAATGTTTATTTACTTAGAAAAAAAAACAGGAATGAACTTATTTATATATATTTTGAATAGTAAACTCATGTCATTTCCAATTAAGTCATGTTAAATTGTGAGATGTATGGGGATTTTGCAGTGTAATTCTTGTTAATTAAATTCAAGAAAAGGGGCTTTGTTAGACAAATGATACTCTTGTGAGTAAACAAATCATGTTCAGTCTGACAAAATGTAATGAAAATAATGAAAGCCTAGTGAAAAGAACCAATACAATTGTATATGCTATGTAGATATGATGTATTATGTTTTTTATATGTATGTCTTATTCAGTTTATCTGTTTCTCTTATTGTCTTTTCTATATGTCTTATAAACTTGTTCTTTTTTCTTATTCAGTTTATTAATCATGGCATTTACAAGGTAGTCGACAGCTATCATACATTTATGAAATGGTGTATGTTGCAATGAGAGAACATTTGTTTATTGATATTATACCATAGTATAGTTTATGAAGTATATTTCAGCGTCTTGTATGTAGAAAGGTGGCAAAGAGTATATATTTTGTTACATGGGGTAATAATGAGTCTTAGCAAGTTAAGCTAAGATTGTCTTAAGCTTGAGTTGATTTGTTATTAGGAAATATATGTTTGATTGAATTGATGTGAATATGTGAAATGATGACCATTCATTATTTTCATTAAAGTAATAAGACACAAACTCTTCCAAGATTGATCATGCCTTGATTGAAATCTCATGCCTTAAACATTTAGCAAATGAAATGAAACTTAATGAATTTGACAAATATATTTCTATTATAATTATCTATTTGATAGATGGAGACAAAATGTGAATATATGAAAGTATGATTATGTAATGTCCAATAAAGATATAACACTTATTAGATTGACAGGACAAGAAGGATTAGTTTGAAGAATTTTTCTGTTTAATGTAAGTCTGTGAGTTATGGAACTTAATCTGAACACATATGTAATTGTTTAATTTTAACAATCACTGACCAATTAAAAATGAGATCTACATTTATTTCCAATTTATTTTGTTCATTCTACCAATTTTGAAGGTTCATTGAGGAGTTCCATTGAATGCTTACTATAAATTTAATGTTCTGCTTTAACGTATTAGGTGGGATGAACATGTTGAATTATGATGTAATATTTCCATGCCTTCTGGTTGCTTCATAGTTGTAGTATGGAACGGGTATTTTGACTGTCTCTCTCTTTCTTATCTCACTTTGTATGTAGATCACTCTTTTTTTGCTCAAATTAAATTCCAAGAGTGAAAACAGTTGTCCGAAGTCTTTTAATTTACTGGATTGCATTGTGATAGGAAGAGTTTGGTCGGTTGAGTGTGTATTTTGAGGTGTGATGAAAAGTTGAAAAATATGAATTGTTAAAAGAAATAATATGAAAGCAAATAAGGAAAGGTAAAATGATTTTCTTTGTGATGTAGGTGTGTGAGGGTGGGTGTGTGTGTGTGTGGGGAAGCTTGCAGTGAGCATTTTCTGGGGACATTTTTTATATTTGTCTTGTCTTTCCGTTAATGCCCACAATCATTATGTTGGTTATATGAATGTCAAGATTGACTAGACCTGAATTTTGCCAGGACTGGCAGGTGCAATACACCGGGTGAACACCCTACTCTTTGGCAAATAGTGTATTGATTTTAATGTGCGTAGGTTGTGACTCTCTTGTACACGGGACCAACATTTGCATCCTTTATGATGGATGGAGTGTCTTCCTACTGCATTCACACCTGCACTGAATACAGTGGTGAGGCACGCTAACACACAACGCTATATCATCAGATTTTTTATCTGTTAGACGTGTTTTGGCATGAGTGGGACTTGAACCCCTCACGTTGAGATCTATGATCTTGTGCGAAACATGCGTTCTAACTGACTAATCTTCGCTGCCTCCCATCATCTGGAAAGTCATTACTACCATGCTAATCAATTCTTATCACATTTCAAAGCATTTCATATTGTAAACTCTGGATTCTTAAAAAGTTCTTGTTTGACCAATATATTCAAGTTGTGTGGGAGACACTATTGAATACCCAGGGAATATGACAACAATATGTAACAGATATTTGTCTCACCTGCGAAGCAAAGTGAGACTATAGGCGCCGCTTTTCCGACGGCGGCGGCGTCAACATCAAATCTTAACCTGAGGTTAAGTTTTTGAAATGACGTCATAACTTAGAAAGTATATGGACCTAGTTAATAAAACTTGGCCATAAGGTTAATCAAGTACTACTGAACATCCTATTAGAGTTTCATGTCACATGACCAAGGTCAAAGGTTATTTAGGGTCAATGAACTTAGACCATGTTGGAGGAATCAACATCGAAATCTTAACCTGAGGTTAAGTTTTTGAAATGTCATCATAACTTAGAAAATATATGGACCTAGTTCATGAAACTTGGACATAAGGTTAATCAAGTATCACTGAACATCCTACATGAGTTTCACGTCACATGACCAAGGTCAAAGGTCTCTTAGGGTCAATGAACTTTGGCCGAATTGGGGATATCTGTTGAATTCCCATCATAAATTTGAAAGTTTATGGATCTGATTCATGAAAATTGGACACAATAGTAATCAAGCATCACTGAAAATTTTGTGCAAGTTTCAGGTCTCATGATTAAGGTCAAAGGTCATTTAGGGTGAATGACCTTTTGCCGAATCGGGGGCATCTGTTGAATTACCATCATAACTTTGAAAGTTTATTGGTCTAGTTCATTAAACTTGGACATTAGAGTAATCAAGTATCACTAAACATCCTGTGCGCGTTTCAGGTCACATGACCAAGGTCAAAGGTAAATGAACTTTGGCCGAATTGGGTGTATCTGTTGAATTACCATCATAACTTTGAAAGTTTATGGATCTGATTCATGAAACTTGTACATAAGAGTAATCAAGTATCACTGAACATCCTGCTCGAGTTTCAGGTCACATGATCATGGTCAAAGGTCATGTAAGGTCAATGAACTTTGGCCATGTTGGGTTTTTTTGTTGAATAACCATCATATCTCTGTAAGTTTATTGGTCTAGTTCATAAAAAGTGGACATAAGAGTAACCATGTATCACTGAACATCTTGTGCGAGTTAGAGTAGTATTCAAAGTCAGCACTGCTGCTATATTGAACCGCGTGATGCAGGTGAGACGGCCAGAGGCATTCCACTTGTTTTTAATTTAGGTTAGCTTTCATTGTAACTGTCATCAATGGTAAGTAATCTTTCTATGAAAGAAAAAACAAACAAAAACACTTTCATGAAAGCAGTGCTCAAGAGCCAATCAATTCAGCTTTCTGTGGAAATGACTGTTAGTAGTAGTGCTACCATGATTTCACTCTATTTCGAAAGAGGTTTAACCCACTACAACTGAATTTTCATTCAAAGATATAAATTATTGTGACTTCAACATCAAACTTGTCACTGTGAAACTGCTGTGGGAATGCCTTATAGGTCAAGTAAACCCCAGGAAAATGTTGATTTGAATAAACGGAAGAAAATCAAACAATTTATCAAAAATGGATGTAAAATAAAGAGTTATGACATTGTGAATTTTCACTTATTTTCACACAAAAAAAGTTATATATGCATGACTTAGTGACATGCAAATTAGAGTCAATGATGTCCTTCACTCGCTATTTCTTGTTTTTTATTGTTTGAGATACACAATATTTGACTGAATCATGAAATTCATACCACCTTCTCAGGGAGCAAAAAAAACTTTCACAGGATAATGAGGAAAAATTGAATGTTTCATATTTTAGAATACAAAAGAAATAGTGAATGAGTGACTTCATCAGTCTCATTTGCATACCGACTAGGATGTGCATATAACTGTTTTGTGAAATAAAGCAAATCTTTAAAGTGTTGTAACTTATTTTACATCTGATTTTGATGAAATTTTTCTCTTTTTATTCAAATTAACTTTTTGTTGGGGTGGACTTTTCCTTTACAAACAAAGGTCATGTAGTAATTTACCAATACAATTTATGTACATAAGAGAAAAGCTTTCAATTTTTAAGTTTTTGCCCGATAGTTGTATATCTCACACAAAGTCTCCTTGTTGCATATCCTATATTTCTTTGTCATGATATCTGTTCTCTTTCCCTCCCCCATCTCTCTCTCTCTTTCTGTCTCTCCTTCTGCCCCCCCCCTCCCCTCTCTCTGACCCATCATTGTTCCCTCATTGCTCATTTTACTTCATACAGTTGGTAGTCACATACTCAACTAATCAAGTAAACAACATGAATAAGAATTTCACAAGGACACATTAGTTTTCTCTTACAGCTGTTAATACGCATAAATATTTTACTGAGTAAAAATGATAGAAATATATGGTACATGGATGTCAAAACAACTGTCCAAAATATACAGAAGTATATATAATAATGATAATGATTTGATTAGATAATACCACTTACAATAATCATATAGTTGAAGTAATAATAATACCTCTATTTGAAATGAAATCACAAACAGCGATATTAGCCCATGAAGTACAAAACTTAAGGGTTACGCCTATTTTCTTAAAAGTAAAGCTCAATCCCAAATGTTCAACATGATTGTATACTTACAAACAGGTTTTTGAATAGATATATAATAACATTTCACAACAGCAATTTCATATATTTTTTTCTTTTTTTAAGCTTAGAACTTTAGTCTAATCTAAACATAACCATAAATAGAAGAGTTCTCAGATAATTGGTACTTACAGGAAAAAGAATAAATGATTGGATACTATTTATTTTCTCTTCCTGTATTTTTTTTATCCCCCTCACGCTCTCTTCCTTCCTTTTACACACTCTCTCTCTCTTTTCCACTCTCACTCATTACGGGGCACAAAATTAAGAGGTTAAAAATATTGAATGAAAAGCTTTAATTCACTATGTGGAAATGATATTTATCATACCTCTGAACAAAAGTCATTAAAAGGGGATCTAATTATATCTTTTCTATAATTCAATCTAGGAAGAAGATAAACACATAAAATTTGACATGATTTGGCACTTGTTTCTCTTGCATTTGATTCCCAACAATCAAGTTGTTATGGAACAAATTATTTTGCTAACAGCATTAAGCTCTCATAAGTTCAAGGTATAGCCAAAAATGCACAAAAATACTCAATACAGTTTTTCAAGAAACACATTCTAATCTTAAATTTTGGCACACACCTGGTGCATTATTTGAAGGAATACTTTGAATTTCAAAATGAAAAACTTGAGTGTTTGTTTAGATATGTTTTAAAGGGGGATATTAACTTTAAATTTGTAAGGTTGTAAAAGGGAAAAAAGCACACAAACGCATGAAAAATATCCCTGTATCAAAAATATGCCACAGTAAAAACCTCACTACACACTTGTAAAATACTGCTAAGATCATACAAATATTTCAAAACATGAATTGTTCCTCCATCCTGACTCGCTCTCACTTTTTTTCTCAATAAATTCTGGTACAAAAAGATGGACATCTCAAAGTTACACACCTTGTTTGGAATAAGGTCACTTTTGAATGTCATCTATAAGGGTTGATCCCCACTGCTCTGCAATCTGTGACAATCCAGATATTCTTGCACAATGCATTAATACATACTTATTGGCAAGCCTGTGGGAGCCCGACTCTCAGGCATGCTCACATTGAAACAAACTACAGAGTCCGTGGAAACGTCTCCTTTATTATGACCCACACACATGAGGATTTAGTTAGTCACCAATATCCTTTGTCATATCTTTCTGATATATGTACACATTTGCATTTTAATGTCAACAATTTAAAATCCAGATTGAACAAACAAGTTTTCATTGTTTTACGTTTTCCCTTGTGTTTGTGGTTATTTTTGTTTTAGTGTACATGTATTTATAAGAAACGGCAATGGGTGTCGAGGAATATTGTGATGTATTACGTTGCCAGTCTAACGAGCATAAATGAATTGGCTCCTTATTTTGAAATTATCTGTGAAGATGAATATTCCAAGGTGTTTGTAAATCATTGAAATCCATAACCTGAATTAGATACACATCTAAATATTGTTACGCCATTAAGTTGGCATGTTCAACTATAAATCTTTAATAGGTTAAGGATACATTTCTTTCAATGTGCCGCCACAATAATGCTGTTTGATTCCAGCAGTAAGTTATATTTATTTTACAATTAATTATTTAATGAATGAATAAAATTGTCAATACTCTTTTTTGGGGGAAATTTGCAAGTAAACAGTTGACATCCATAGTATTTGTGCACAATGTACACTGTACATTTTGAATGGAAACTGATGATGAAAAGTCATGTCTTAAAAAACATATCAGAAAGCATATTTTCAAGCCATGTCACCGACCTCCCTTCTATACAAATTCAATATAGCCACTTACATTACCCGTTTTGTCTGAAAACATTGTTCATCCAATCAAAAAATGTAACAATACATACTTTTCTTAATATAAAAGAATTCTTTTGGCAATACTGTACACATATAAATACATAAAAATTTACTTTTACAGATAAGACAAAAACAAACACTGTAAATGCAATTCTTTCGAGCTTTTAAATCAATAAGCTTGAATAAGACCAGCATTTAAACCACAAGGTTTTAAAAACACATTAAATAGCATCAAAACAACACCGTTATCTTTTTGACATTTTTTTGTGATCTAGGTGATCTGTATTTTGATTTGTTCCTCATAAATCACTTTCTTCATAAATTAATCTACATCCTTATCCATTCCAATACCAATATTCTTAACGGCAACTACAAGTCACTTATCACTTGAAAGTACAAGGTGAAATCCATTTTCGCATACTAACCATATCTTGCAACAAAAGTTTCCATTTTCGTTTTCCTCTCTCTAACCGAAAAATGCAACTAAACATTTTAAAAGTACAGATCCAGATTACATTTCAAATAAAGCTCTATCTCTTTCTTTGCCCAGAAACAAGATACGTACTTAAGAAAAATATAAGCAATAAATAAATACATTACATATCTACCTTTCTGAATAAAACTTAAGCTGCTTTTTCTGCTTATCTTTGAACTCATAAAGAGTCGAGTATTTCTCCAGGTTGGTACAAAATACTGTCATACTAGATGTACATGTATGTATGAATGGGTAGAATAATCGCAAACCAACGTTACGACTACCACGCTTCATCAAGTAGAAACAAGATGTTGGCTAAGAATTACCTGCCTATCAAATGAAAATAAGCTTTGGAAAGACATTGAAGACAGGACATGATATTTACAGTGTTGCAAATTGATAAAATATGAATATTAAGGTGCCTTGTCATCACAAAATGCCTGAAATGAATACATAGATAATTAATAACCTATCAGTGAATAGATTCATGACTATGGAATACCGTCAAAAGGCAATATATATATAAATCATATATATATATTTATATGTGTGTATTTAAATGTATACATATATATATTTTTGCCTTAACATCTTGCCAATCTCCATAGTTTTGATTACTTTCAAAAGCATACACCCAAGATGTTTATTTTCACCATGTCATCAAGAGCCTTCAGCACGAAACATGTCGATGAATGTAGAATGGTTTGCTGGATTTGGTTGAAATCAAGGACATATTGGATTGTTTAATAGTTTTTCATGACCACTGTCTATATGCATATGTAATGCCAAGCCACAGTGCAAGGTTACAGTTTAAAGGGAACGTGTCGTGTAGAGACAATCAAATCGATCCCTATAACAGAGCGTCATCATTTATTCATTTCAAAGGTGTTCGCTAAGATCAGAGCTTTGTGCGTGTAAATGTCCAGTTCTTCTCAAAATACAATGTCCAATTTTGAATGTCTTCATGCTGCATGACACGTTGCACTTCTCTGATGGACACCATCTCCTGATGGACCCTCATCATCCTGAGATATCGAAGACTTAGAGTAGCAGACCTCATTCTCATTTTGATCCACCATAACTTTCCGTGTGAACCGCGTCGGCATACCACCCTTGGGTTTCGGGGACGGCAGCCATGCAAATTTAATCTTCTCTACATTAGGTGTTTCAAAGTCACAGGTGCGCGCCAACTCGATAAGCAAGATGCGTAACGTGAGAAGTGCAAAGTTCTGTCCGATACAGCTGTGGGTGCCATGGCCAAAGACGGGCATGGAGAAGCGACCAGCAACCTTGTCCTCCCTGCGTTCAGGTGAGAATCTATCAGGATCAAATTCGTGGGTGTTGGTGAAGGAATTTGATAAGTGGATGGTCTCCCGGATACTCCAGAATACGGTCCAACCCTTGGGAACTTGCTTGCCCTGCAGAAGAAGGAAACAAAAGATTTGATGGAATTAGCAATGGCATACTCCCATTTAATTATACAAAAGCTACCACGAGTGTCAACTGAACAAAAGGCCAGAAATAATCAATATCAGTTAAGATTTGACTAAACAGTATGAGATGCAATGATATCTATGCTATGACCTAAGAGATAGAAGAGTTTGATCCAATATCACTAATATTTGACACTGCATTATCCATCTCTATATTAATGAGTTAGTAAACATCAAGTACATAATTGATGTTTGTCTACAGTTGCTCCTTGTATATATCACTTTCATTTCTACAGGGAAGGAGGTAAACAACATCACACCAAAACCCTTTCATATAAAGTCTTATTTCTAAAGCAACCAATAACTATGTACCATGAAATAGAGCCAGAGTCACATTATCAACTTTACCCTAGGGTCTACAGAGTCTATGAGAATTACGGAATTCACTAGGCAACCAGGCAACACTTTCTTGAAAACCCTCTGCTTTTCCCAGACCAACTATATCCTGAAGGCAAATGCCACACCTGTAGCAGCTTACTTACATCTAACTCAAAGGTCTTGAGAGCAGTCCTGAAGGTAGCACCAATGGGAGGGACCATTCTTAAAGATTCCTTGATGACTTGCATGACATAGTGGCATTGGTTGATCTTGTTAAGGGTTAGAGGGGTGTAGTCGGTCAGCAGGCCATACTGGTTCAGCTCTTCCCGAACCTTGGCTAGGACCTCTGGCTTCCTGGCTAGGTGGTACAGCATGGTGCTTGCTGCAGAACTGAGTGACAGCATACCGCTTATCAAAAACTCAATCTGAAAAATGGGGGAGAAACACCAGCATTAAGGAATGTGAAAATGTCTTGTCAAAATTGAATAACTGGATTACCAACACTGATATAAAGATGTTTATCAACAACCTAACCTGTACTTCTGATCTAGATTCCTAGCCAAGTAGGGGCCAAATTTCACAATTGCGCATATCTGGAACTGCAACCAGTTTGTCAACCATTCTTAATCTCAAATTACTACATAGACAAAACAATGAGATGTATACAGATAACTGGTGTGAAATACTAGCTTTGGTAACGTCATGAAATTAATGGACATGATACTCGATTAGCTGATTGACTTCTATTCATCCTTCCTCAATATTCTTTGCAGCGCTATGAAAATTAAAATTGATCCTGATATGAGTAATGAATAATCTTAATTTTGTATGTACAGACTACAGTAACCCATATTATAGTGCCTGGTTTTTCATAACAGATAATTTCAAAATTAATTTAAAACCCAGTTAGATATGCCTATATCCTGCAGAGCCATTTCAAGAAAAATCTTAACCCGTTCTTTATTAGAGTGGGATTGACCTGTATAAGAATATATGAATAAAAGAATGCAGTGGTAAATGGGTAACAATGAATGAAAAGTCAAATTTCAGCCAGTGTGATTTATTTTCTTGAAGGAAGAGGAGCATACCGTTTGGTTCTTGATGGCTTCATACAAGCCTTCCTTGGAAGTATTGCAGTCTGATTTATTGGCGAGGTTGATCAGGATTCGCATGGCATCTTGGGTGTCTTCCTCCGGATCTAGGTTAGCCTTGCGCATCACATTCTCGTCCAGGTTCTGTTTGATGAAGTCCCGAGCCTTCAGGGCCTAGATCATCAAAAGGTGAGATGAATAGAGAACCAGAGATTGAAAGGGGAAATAATTAATAGGGTGTGTGTATGTGGGATAACAGAAGAGAAATACAAAGAGAAAGATTAAGAGGAGAAAGATTAAGAGATAAAGAAAAAAGGTCTTTAATGAAATTACATACATGTATGTTCGCGCTCCCTTGATATAAGAGATTTCACCGTGATCTCGGTGTAAAAGTATTAACAGAAATAATATTATGGAGGCCCAAAAGACTATGATACATTCTTTTCCTTGGACTTGTATCTTTTCATAATTAGCTTGGGGTTGAAATGTATTCAATTATTTGTACTTCGAACTTGTAAATTATACATGAAGAACAGACATGGAAAAGTGAACCATATAGGATTGTACTATATGTAATTACATGGCACGTGTCATAAAAAAAATTTAAATTTTGAAGTTTGATAACTAGAAAGAATAATGAAGTTATTGTCATATGCACTGCTCACCTTTCTAAATGTTGAGAAGGGCAAATCGAAAGGGATTGTCATGATGCCTTTCATGATTTCATCAAACTTCTGACAGAGCGTTGTCACGTCCTCGTCAGTGTAACGGAAGCCACAGATAACATCAGCAGCAACACGGAATGACAGATGTCTCAAGACATTGCTGGCTAGCACCTCATCAGACTGACACCACTTCTCAATGGCCGTTCTGACTGGTTTCTGTATTCACAAAAAGAGTAGGGTATTGTTTCATTATAATGATGAATATGATTAATCATTTGATCTCACTACAGAATTTTATGACTCCTATCAATATACATGTATATTCTCTTTTACTTTACTTAAAATAAAATTTTGATTCAATTGCAAAGTACACCTGCGGGCCATTTCATAAAACTTGTTATAATAACAAATTTTAAATTACAGTTTAAAGCTACTGAAATCCATTAATCTGACTGGTTGATAATAGGTTTGTTGTAGGAATGATGCATTTGTTATTGCATGGATCTATTATGAAATGGGATCCTGGAGTAAAAAGGCTTAAACCCATGATGGCCACGGCTAGAAGCCTCCAAATAAAAACACAAAGGGATTTACAATAGATTATGCAAACGGTCAGGTGCTTTCTCTATTGGTGTCTTTTGTTAGGGATTCTTGAACCCCATTGGAAACTAGCATAATACCCTGGATTGGTTTTTGGCCAAATGCCTTTCAAAATCAGCAGACCAGCAACATCTTTTCAAATCAACTCCTTTGTTCAACCTAGCCATAGGATGATCCTGCCGCAACATGAGGTTCATAGAGCACAACACTGTGACTCAAATTCATGATAGGTCAGGCAAAATCACCTTTAACGCTCCACCATTACTCTAAGGTAATTTGTTTTGGTTGCAAATCAACAGATAGTGACTAAAGACAGTCTTATAAGAAGACTTAACCCTACGAAGTACATTTTTTCCACTCTAGACAGCTGTGCTGTTGTATAGGCCTACTGCATTCTTAAAGTTGGATAACTAGTATATGATTACCGTTTGCTTTTAATTTCAACTACATACTCATCGAAAGGCCTGACTGCTGATGTCTTTTTATTTCTCATTATCCACTTTTAGCCGATATCATCTGAGGACATTTTTCTATATTCTTTGATTGCATGGAAACCAAGCTTCTTCCTTTCGGGTTATATTGTATGTATGGAGACTGTTCTTCCCGGACCCAGATATTAGTGTTTCGTTGGATTTCCACCCTTATTTACAACTATCATCATATCCATGGCAACACAGAGAACAAAGTTGACTACTGGACAAGGTGAGGGTGAGTTCTCCAATCTCTTTTCTTCTGATATAATCTAAATGTGTCTTTATGATCATAAATCTTATTTCAATGTTCAAGCATTGACCAAGAGAACATTTAAATTCCGTGGAGGGGGTAAATGACTGGACTCCTGACATCACATATCATTGTACCCCCCTCAAGAATTCCCCCAACACAATTATTAGTTAAAATGCAGCCAACACTCAGGCTATGCATACTGTGCATACAAGATAACTCGGAATTGCCTGTTATAGCAACAAGTAGGCATGCGGGTATGCATACTCACAGATAAAATAACACATCTGTATAAATGTTTCATGTTGCATATTTGTGACCACATATCTGCTTTACTTAGATTTGGTGTTAAGAGCAGAATGAATCTACTACCCTTTCAATATACCCACCTGAATCATAGAGACATAACCACTGAGAGCCGAGTGTGAAAAGGCTACATAAACCCTTTTCTTCATGAATGCATGTTCCTCGGCCTGTGCCATGGCGAGGGTGTCTTCCCCAAGGATGAGACGGGTTGAAGCTGGCCACTGAATTAAAAAAAATAATAATATAAAATATCTAAAATATATAAATCTTTAGACTAAATATAGGCTGAAATCTTTCATTTCTTCAAAATACAAATTTAATGGTTGATGCATGTTTAGCAAGTTCCTTTTTTTTAACTGACAATTTCACTCTCAGCTAATCAGATGCGAAGATTTCAAATACGTAGGAACACTTGTTTGCGAAAAAAGGCTTTGCTCGATTTTGTTTATATGACTGTAGCTATGTATGCAGGGAATGTTTTGAACGGGTGAATGTCCTTTGAAAGTTGAAATTCGTGAAGCTGCCAAGCGGGGGGAGAATGCTCAAATACAATTACTCTATCACATAGGAACTGATTGATTGGTCCCGGAAAGTGGGAGCTTGAAAATGAAAGGGAAACGTGAGATTTGTGATGTCGATAGCAAGGTGGAGAGACAGAGTGGAAGGAACGATGGAGACAAGATCATTAAACGGAGTGTTGTATTTTAAAGATGGTGATATCAAGATAGGCATAAACATGAAAGAAAGGTGGAGAGAAAGTGATGGTGGGAGCAAGAGGTATACAGAGAGGAGGGGGTAGAGGGTGGCTATAATTATAGAGGAGAAAAGGAGCCGGTGAGGGCGGCAGAAAAATAGAGGGAAAAGAGAAAGGAAGAGAGAGGTGATATGGCGCTTTGTGATAGAGTGATCTGGGTTAGAGAAATGGTTGAGGGTAGAGAAAGATAGAGAAAATGGATTATTGCAGGAGAATATAAATGGGTGACTGGAGAAAGCCAACTAAAGACTATTAAAAGACTAAATAGTGGTAGATTAAACACAAAGACTTTCAAATAGAGAGATGCATTAAACAAAATGCTCTAAAACGGGATAAATTGACCTATACACCATACACTGATCCAAGAAAAAAACAAAGGAAACTAAAGAAAGTGAATGAGGGTAAAGGGAGATTGGAAATGGAAGAACTGTAGGAGAAAGGAAATAAAAGAGGCGAGAAAGCGAGCTGACAAGAAAAAAAGTAGGTAAATAATTTTATGAACAGCGACGCACGGTGAGTGAGGTACAAGTTCAGTTCGGAAGAGAAAAGTATGCTTAAGCCAAAAATTTATTGGATGAAAAGTGCAAATGTTATTTCTTATGATCTGTTAAAGGTCAACCAAGTTATTTTCATGCTTTTAACTGCTGCTATCAATCAAAACTAATGAAGTATATAACCTGATGAATAAGGGGTATTGAAATATACTAATTTGTACAAATTAGGGTGTTTGGCAAAGTTTCACGATTTGGATGGAGGGAATTCTATTTTTTCATGAGCCATTTTCCAAATAATAATTCTTTAAAGGAAAATCCATGTTATAGTCCTCGCAAAATCATTTGTAGTTTTTCAGGAATTAAAGGGAAAGGGACATAATGTATCGTGTCTGGGGGTCAAGACTTGTTTAGGGGTGACATGTTCAGAACACGCACTTGGAAGACATGAATAGCGTTGAGAAATAATTATAATGTTCAAGGGAGTAGCTTTCAAGCTGTCCCGCCATAGCAAAGCCAAGATTACTCCCTATCTAGACCCTTTCAATCGCAAACAATTTCCTTAACTTCACGACAGGTTTCAGACATACTTCAATTTCCATCAAACATGAACGAGGCAGAGAGGGAAAATTGTAGATTCATTACGATTAGTTCAAAATATACCAGGTTGTCATCATCATTATTATTTCTTGATACTTGCCATTTGTGTCATTGTTTTTTTTTCTTTGTAGGAATAAAATGATATGTCTATAATGGACCCGTTCCCGTTTATTTTCCTATTTTATATCCTAATTATTTTTCAGTGATAAACATGTTCACAAGTGATTCCTATATTTGATGTGGTTCAAGAATCCCTAATAAATAGAAACTGACAGGATAAGAATCTGACAGCAATAAATAAAAAGAGGTGATGACTTTATACGATAATCTACTTTACCTGAAGGCGAAGTGAAATATGAGAGCACATTCTCCTATTCTTTTACTCAAGTGGTGCCTTGTCAATAGGCCAATTACTGTAACTTATCTGTGAATTAAGAACAATGATTATCAAAATATCTCCCAATTTTCGATGCATACAAAATTACTAAGTTCACACTTACCGTTGAAGTCACGATATCATTCTCCCCTTGAAGGATCTTGGCGATATTATCTTTCCCGTAAACTCGAACAGTGGGGTTGAGAAATAGGTGCGTCTTGAAGATTCGTCCAAATTTTGCAAAGTTTTTCTCGTAAAACGACGGTCCCTGAATAATAAACAACAAAAACAAAAAAGAAACATTGATTTATCAATATAAAGAGAGATTTCAATATTTGCTCAAATAATGTAATTTTAATTTATCTTTAACATTCACAGGTTATAATAATTTAGTCAGTCTTATGATGATAATACATTTATAAAGCGTATAAAATATTCACACAAAAAATATAATCAACTGGACTTTATAGGATTCCTAAAAGGCTTGTTATTAGTCAAATATATGTGTTTTGAGTTTTGATATAAAGTTGTTTACGGATGGTGCTTTCCTAGGGGGAAGCTATGCCAGAACTTGGGGGCTATACAAGCAAATTTTCGATCACCTAGTGTTAAAACCACTAGCGTACCTATAGGGGGGGCAGGGGGACAGTCTCCCCCCCCCCCAACGAGTCACAACTGAGGACCTTTTTTTTTGCTTGTCAATTTTTTTTCTGATGCGAAATGTCGTTTATATCCTGTCGAGGACATTAATGACTGTTTCTATAACTAATGTTAGTAAACAATATGTAGTATTTCATGTATAGTACGATAAGGCTTAACGTGAATATTGATTTTTTTGTATTTTTTACACACTCGTAATCCTCCCATTTAAACGCACGTGTCAGGATTCTGCGAACTACTTCACACCTCACACTGTCAAAATACCGTTGACAGGCGTTCACACCTATTGAGCAGGATTACAACGTGGAATTCTGTTGCCTTTCACACCTGCTCTTGGATTATGAAAGAATTCTTTTCCGCCCCGATGCAGTTAGTCTATCCTTCACCACTCTGCCCTGCAAGTTAACCTGCATTTAACCCAGGAATAACCCCTAACTTCGATCGAAACACCTTTCTGGAATGCCTCTGTGTGATTTCGAGGAGCGAGAGTGGCGCGCGAAGATGACGACTGACGACACGATGACAAAGGGCAAACTAAAGCAAACGAACTTTTCAAAAGTTGAAGCCCTCTCCAATGAAAAAATGGGTTTATTCCCATAATAAATGCTTTTTTTGCTTTCAGAGCCATCATGACTTAGTCCTTATGCCATTCAGTTCAATTCATTATGAACCGCGTGGCACCAAGAACTTAAAAACGTGCCCCCTTTCTGCTTTCCTCCTCCTAAAATGATAATTTTATTGCAATGACTCGAAGGTCCATCTTCTGGCAGAGGTTCTAATTATTTCCATCCCGCCACCGAATTAAGTTATGTCAATCTCGTCACAATATCGGTACATGACGTTTGGAAAGTCGGCGAGAAATTAATCTGATACTGCCTTTCCCCTTCGCTGGTTTGCATTTTTGCTCCTAAAACCGCAAATCATTTCCCGCTTTCCCCTTTGATTTTCAAATCGATTCTTCAGTCTTTACTTATTAGCCTGACTGCATCTGACTGCTAAAATGCGAATTATGATGGTTATCACTTGTTAATGATACTTTAATAAAAAAGTCTATTATTAGCTTAGTTTAATTTAACTTTAGCTTCTATCTTATTTAAAAGAACGAATCCCATAGTAAGTTCACCTGAAATACATTTACAAATAGGCCTTAGGAAAACAGTATTTCGAATATAAGTCAACCATTAAATATTTATCAATTCAGAATTCAGATTATTGCAGCTGGTATGTGGAAATTATAAAGAAGTAATTCGCAGAATACCGTATCATCCAAAATGAATTATATCGCGCGAGCAATTTCATCATAATCTTCTATGATATTTTATATATTCACTCTACAACAACTGTTTTCATAACAAGAATGATAACAAAAAAACAAAGCGCCATGATAAGTGTAAATTTGACAGCTATATTTTTTCTATCTGTCAATTTACAATAAGTTTATAAATAGCAGCAGCATAATAGAAGAGAATGCTGGACGTAATATGCATTTTCATACTCCAGTTGAGCTAAACACACAAACACAACGATGGAATATGCCATACACCTGTCAAAGAAATTGTATATAGGGCATGCACAGGTATTTACTTTTCTATGAGGAGACAGATCGCAGTGATACACATTCCTAAATTGACCTATTTATAAAGAAAAAAAATATATTCATTTCAACAGCAAAGAGATTAGAGTTTCAGTTACGTATTGATAGGATTACCCTACTCTTACTGGATAAATTCCAGATGTAATATCGGAAGAAGGGGATATCCTCTTTCATCATAATTTTATTCAAAGCAAATAGCTTCTGTTTTTTTTAAATGATCATTAGATGACTTTATTGAATTAGTATTTAGCGGAGTTTTGCATGAAAAACCAATCATATTAATTCTAGAAAATTCATAATGCAAACCTTTTTCCAAAATTCTTTATTAATATTTGCATTTTTCTTCATGACACATAAGATTGTAATTTCGGAAAAGTCAATATTTTAGATTCTGAATGTAAACTCTACATTCCGACAGATCAGTTTAAAACACAGGATCAGATGAAAATTTTACATTAAATGAATGTTGTTCTGCTTGTCTTGGCCCTGGTTTTGTCCACCCCCCTCCCTCTCGCACACTCTTGTCATTAAGCCCCGGGGAAACAAAAGAACATTTAATTACTAAAATGTCAATCAATTCTTTAAGCCCGATCAACCGATACTAAAGTGAAAAAAACAATGTTTCACATGGACCATTAATGTCGGACACAACTAACCGCGGAAACTGGTCTTCATCGTGTGGAAAATACTGATCCTCGATCAGGGAATGACACTAATTGAATTGTAGTTGGAGGGATTAAGGTATTACATTGTATGCATATTTACTTTGGGGACTTTATGCTTTCATATTTCAATATCAGGTTGTACTGGCAGGTTTTGACGTATATCGTCAACCGCAGAACCACCTTGCAAGAGCCGAGTGCAAGGGACAGGACGAGAAAGAGAGAGCGAGGGAGAGGGCGAGTGCAAAATTTGAGTTAGTGTTAAAGGGTGCGTGTGTGGGGGGGGGGGTGTGCGTGTGTGTGTGTGCAGAGAAAGACAGTGGGAGGGAAAGTGGGGAGATAATAGAGAACGATAAGTCGGCCTTTTCGAGTGAAAGCAAAATATGCATTGCGGGGAGGTGCATTTTGATGGTGTGTTTTGTGTGTGTGTGTGTGCGTGCTCAGAGGATGAAAGCGAAAAAAAGGGGGGTGGATGCAAGGATAAAGAGGAAAAGATACAGAAATGGTGGCTTGGATTTGTGTATTTGAAGAAGAAAGGAAGATGTGATGAGGAAAGAGAGAGAGTAAGGGAGAGAGAGGGAGCATGAAAGGAGGTCGGGTTCATAACTGACAGATTTAATCAAAACGCCAAGGCAGTCCTCGCCGCAGATTCCTCAGAACGCCATCGAGGTTTCACCACAGGTAAATAGTTATGAGGTGCTGTACTCTGGTGACATATCACTGCAGCACGACTTTAATAAACGAGGTATTTAGATGAAATAAAATAGAAAAGAAAGCGAAAGAGTTGACTGATTGTTCACTAGATTAACGTAAAAACAATCGAGATGATTATGCCAAAGAGAGAGAGAGGGGGAGTGTTGTATTAACGCCTGCTTGAGATCTTATCAGCATAGGCGTCTCGCGTAAAGTTTAATTACTAAAACTTGCACTCGAGATGGCATGGGGTTCAATGGCAAGGGCGAAACAGGGATTGATAATTGTTTTGGAAAAGGTACAGATGTATTCCGTCAAGGTAATCATCAGCAATAGCTTATCGATGCCTTATCTTAAAAGGTCCAGGGTCCATATGTCACAATCATTTTGTTATCAAGAGTATGAACGTGATAGTGACAGTCACGACGTATTACAAAAGTTATTTTTGTGATAGTGGTGATAGCAATTGATGATGGTGATGATCAAAATGGGTGTTGCTTCACATCTGCAAGAACTGCCACGACGTTGACTCCTGAAAGTCTGGGAACGATTTTATTGTAAATTTGACAAGCCAAAAAAAAAGGTTTTCACTGCAAACTACAAAATAAAGATCGTTTTGGTATAAAGAATTTCGAGTAATTTTCAGTACATTTCTCCAATATAACACACCTACCAGCATTCTAGGGGATGCTGCCTGTGGAAAATAATACACGCAGCCCCCCCCCCCCTCCCCGGGGAAATCTTTCCAGGGCCATGATTACCACCCCCTCCGAGAACTGTCCCTGGATCATAGCTTTCCCGGGGATGCTCCCAATGACTACTCCTTAGGCCAGGAAGGAACTAGGTCTTGAATTAGTTCTAGAAAAACATTACGCTCCACGACCATAATCAGGAAACTAAAAAAAATTAGCCAGAAATTCAGTAAGAATACAGTAAAATAAATTTTAATATTCTATTCTACAAAGATGAGCAAGACATCACCTCTTTGGTCACGCCATCGCCTATGTACCACCATGCTTGGCGCCACTGCTCGAAGATACGCCAGTGACATACACATGGTCAAGTTCGTAGGTCAGAGGGATCCCTTTAACTCTGTTGGTATTTCTGACGCCGTTCTCTCCTAGGATCTGCCACCCTTTCGGGGCCAACCCATCTCTCATCACCTATCAAATGTTTCCTGTAATTATTTAACCCCGACCTTTTCATAGAGTAAGTTATATAAATGCTGGCCTGGTCTCTTCAGACTCAAGCATCAGAATACTTAGGAGATACACTCACGACCCTATGTAATTGGAAAGGCACCCCAAATCGCTACATATTATGTTATAATCTTCTGCAAAATAGAAGCATACAGGTAAATGGGATACGCTAAAGCGGTGAGCGGACTATGGTCAGATGGTTGTTAATCGCAGAAAGGTCCATCGCTTTTAAATCATAAAAATCATAATCAGATCATGTCTTTAAAAAAAGTTACGGGAAACTCGTCAATTGTCAGACACAGATGCGTGAACAAATAAACCTGTGGTCAGTGCAGGAATCTCGATGTTTCATTTCATTTCTGCATATTATAGGGGGATAATTTTCAGAGAAAAGGATAAAGATGCATATCTCAAAATAGAGGACATGGCGAAGTAATACGACAGGACCAATCATGCCAGCAAATTAAACCGTGAAACGATTGGTTTATTTTCGTTCGGGAGGGACACGGAATCCTCTCGAAAATAGACAACCCTAACATAATGCGTAATTTGATCGATTGCCCTACAAAAGTCTGCGATCCTATATTGGCACTGTGGACTTCCCGGGAACATGATGGGCTGGTATATATAAGCATCCTTCGCTTGAAAAAAGATCCTTCGTTCCTCGTCGGCAATCCCGTGTCTTGTTGACAGGCAGGTAACGAGAAAACAAAGCAACGCTCGAATCGTTTTAGAAGATGTCAATTGAAGCGATTGATTGCCCTGGAATCCCCTTTGTAACTGATACCAACGATGACAGGTACAGAATTTTACCGGTCCGTAGGTCCTTCGTGCTACGGACGCAGGGATGCAGAACGGGCGACCTCTATACTGACAATACCTGTATAGTACTTATAATACCCTGCTACCTTCATAACTTTTACTTTTATTACGTGCATACCAACGTGAAAATGTAAACATCTTGTGTTTACAAATACCAGAGTCGCGTTTCTTTACGAATTGAAGGTCTATATAACGTATCACCATTATAGTATGTTTTCATCTACCATAGATCGTAGATAGACCTTTGTTGAACAATGCATTGTAATACCAATACAAAAGCTTTGCGATATTTTATTCGTGATGTCAATGTGTGTTGCATTTTAAAGGATGGTTTTATGGTATTTCGAGAGAGGGTCAAAACGATGTAAAGGCGACGTTACTATTTTTCATTGATTGATGGGTGTATTAGAGTTAAACGACCTAAAACTTTTTTGTATTGCTCTTTCTCCCATGATATTCCCCTTCCTTTTCTCCCTTTTTTTCACTAATAAAATCAAGGGTATGGGTTGGCTGTAAGGGCTGCACGCCTTAACGACGGAGTCGGCAAATCTCTGGTAGATTTATAGGATCGTTTCCAGATCAAAGCATAATCCTGTTTTTTTATTTATGTTTATGTTGTAAATTCATTGATATGTCCCTTTTCCCTCGGATTCCGCTATTATTATGATATCAATAACTGTAGTACTGATAACATTTATTTAAAAAATAAATAATGATGATGAAATAATAATACTATTTCGAGTCTTGTACTACTATCACTAATAATAACTATGATGGTAAATAATCATGTTCAGGGTTCAGTTCTTCCCTACAGATAACATCCATGCTCTACTATCATGGCTATGTGTAGCCGTTGCTTTATAAAAAATGAATTAATGAATAAATAAATTACAGAATTTGTAGTAATATTTGTTCATTAATGTTTAATTTTGACTCGAAGTAAATTGTGGTTTGAAGTACACGGATACATTGCTTTTTTAAATCGAGTAGTCATAGCAAACAGAATGAAAGAAATCCAGTTCAAATTTTAAATGCGACAGTTCTTCAGTTTACATTTCTATTTTAAAACACAATACCTCTCGGACAATTATGAGCTCTGTCGCGCATGCCTCATGGGTAAAGGACCAGTGCAAAAATAATTTTGTAAATATGGCGTACTTTGCATTGGTATTTAGTAGGTTCTCGCTGGGATTGGAAATGTTGATAAACAACACTGGTGACTTACATAGCTTGGTTGAACAGAGTAGCACAATAAGCTTTTGTTATATCTCTCTGGTCTCGTGCCAATTTGGCACCAGTACGCTTCGAGATTTTTCGTGAATCATCGACGCAAGAGGTTCAGCCAAAGGTTGATAGATATTTTTCGCCTGAATATGACCGGGATCGCGAATTCACTTAAGGTCCATTTAGATACTTATGCGGTTAAGCAATAAATCTACGATTCGTTGTGTAAAGACGTGATAGGAAATGAAAGATTTCATACAATTTTCGGAATCTGTTGATTTACCGAGACAAAGAAAATGCGCAAGAGGAGAATTCCTAGGGCATCGATCCTTGCTAAATTTACCATTTCAAAGCACGTTTGATATCAAATCGGTCAGAAGGTCAAAGCCAACGCACACTTATTAATACCACTTTCAGCTTGTACAATTTTCCATGATATAAAAGAACAAAAATCAAAGTCCCTAATAGGTCTACCACCATGATCATAAGCTGAACACACAAGCGTTAGATCTAATATAAAAATATGTATACAACTGGACTTTCTTTCAACTTTCGTTTAAAACGAGATGAAACGTGGATTCATTATCATTATGTTGCCTTTGTATATTTTCTCAGTATCGTCATAATACATCATCATAATGACAAAAAAATTCGCCTTAAGGAACTTGATGTGAATACCCGGACAATGTGTCGTAGTACAATCCACTCCGTGATGATGTATAAATTGTTGATTGTTGTCCATTCTATACGATGAATAAACTCCATCGTCTTGCCCTCGTATTATTCTCGAATAAACGATGGTTTAGATTGTTCAACACTGGGGTCATTTGCCGGACAAAGTGGACTGTATTCGTTTAGGTCATTGCTTGAAGGCGATTTCTTTTCTGCATTTCCACCTTTATGAATTATGCAACGCTTTCTTAGCATTTTCCCTTCTTTTTCTTGAATTAGCAAACCTATTGTATGCTGAAATAAATTCATACCCATAGGCGGTGAAGGCTGACCAAGGTCAGGTATTGTTGTTTATAAATATTTTTGCTTGTAGTAAGTACTTTAGGCAGGGGCCGCAGAAACGGCTTGGGTTGGGTGGGTTTTACACCCCCCCACTTTATTCCAAAACCGTGGACAAAAACGTAAAAATCATCATCTGATTATCATCTGATTTTGATTTTTTGCATGCATGGTCAGCCCCCCCCCCCCTTTCAAAACTGTTTTGTGGCTTTAGGTGCTTTGGGTAGAGGGATGGGGACCTTTCATACACTGTATTCTGCATCATTTCATCATTTTTCCTCCGCTTTCGAGGAGAGTACTTTGGTTAAAAAAAAAACAAGAGTGTGTGCGCGTTTGGTTCAGGTTTAGGTAAGGGAGCGAGTGTGGAGTTGGTGTTGTGCAGTAAAGTGTCACGCTTGAGGGATAACTGGGAAATGTGTAAACACAGTGGTATGGTAAAGAGCAAACGAGTAAACATAAAGTCGCGCACGCTAAAGGAATAATTAATTAGAAAATATGATTACTTTGAACGTTTATCAACAATCGATAAATCGCGGTCATAAAGCACGCACACTCGAACACGCGCTCGAAATTATCATTCCCTCCCTCTCCCTTTCTCAGTTATACGTATATATATATGACCACTGCAGTTTAAGAAATGATGCCAAATTTGTCAATAGAGAATAATTGCACTCTTTAAATATTTCTCATTTCTAAATAGGCCTAGGCCTTCCAATGTATAGAAGCATGGTAGGTTGCATTCATGAAAAAAAAAATACGAAGTTTTGAAAGGGGTAGACCAAAAGAAGGTATACTCATCAAAGTAGCCTCAATCTTTGCAATGGCATTTTCGGCACCGTTTTATCCAGATAGGTAAGTTATCTTACGCACTACCCCCACCCACATACACACACCCACCCACACGTACCTCCCCACAGAGTTCCGTCATACGCATAACAACTCGAAACGTACGCCTTCCAGTTCAAGGGTCAAGTTCAGCCTATTCATGAGCTGAACAAAATCATTTGACCTACGAACTTAAAACCCACTTGGGACAGGCCATTTAAGACATCCAACGTCAAATCCCTCTTCAGTGCTATAACGTTTAGAGCTTACATGCAGTACCGTATTCATTCTCACTTGGTTAAAAAAAAACAAGTTACGCCAACACTGATACCAGGGTTGGTGTTGACTTGTTGTTCTATACAAGGTAAACACTTTCTTTGTAACACCTCACCGCATAGCGCGCTCAAATAACCACATATGATCCGCCGAGATTACATCCCGTTCCGAGGTCGCTGATGTGGTGTGTATCAAAGTAATATCACCCACTGCCTACATGGCAACCGTTTGTAGGTGTTATTTACATTATTACTCAATTTCCTCTTTCGTGGTATAATTATCATCACCATGCCATTCATGCGTTAACACCAAACCAGAATAAAATTGAATATGTTCTTTACAATATCGATTTGAAACATTATACATATAATTTATATGAGTGGGGATGGTTTCCCGTCCATTTTTTCATGAGCCTTCTTTCTCTTGATTCAGAGGGCACAACTGCAAAGGAGGGGGAAAACCGCCACCTCGTGGTGGTCAAGGGAAATGCAATTGCGGGTCTCACTCACGGAATATTTCCTTCCGTGTTCTTACTTTGAAAATGTAGAAAGAAATCCGGGAAAGAAATTCGCTGTAACCCGTACCTTCTACGAAATTCTAAGTGATTTTTTTTTCCAATGGTCGATCTATTTTGAAAGGGGATCACGGATTTTATCATATATTTAAAGGAGATTGACTCTAGTACTTTTTTACTATTAAATAGGGACCCGATGTGAACTGAAAGAAACGTTCGGGTGTTTCTTCTTCAAAGTATAATACCAGAATACCTTTTTTTCGGCATCGAACCCCAGAGGAGTCAATCATCGCTTCCACGGTCTCTTCATTACCGCGTAAATCAAAGTCAGTATACAATTTATCTTGCAAAATCTGGCGTAATTGCGGATGTTACCTTCATTATGTCGAACATTTAATGGCCCATTCAGCGTTAAAGAAGTGGAAAATTAAATATCATTTTTCAAGTATTCCATAAATCATTGCCTAACAAAGGAATGCTCTCAACTCTGTTCCGTCACCGGAATGTGGATATGCTCGAACCCCCGTTTGATCGGGAATGAACTTCGCCTGACTCTGTACCCTCTGTCCAGCGTCAGCCACCAAACAATACCTTGCATACTTCTCAGTTCCTGTGCAACGATTCAGAAACCCCTTTATTATTCGCCTTTAGCGCAAAGTGCATGTTGCAATAACTATTCCTTGCCCTTGGGGGGTATTCCTATTCTTGTGAAAAATTCTGGAATGTCGTATTCATTTCTTCTCTCCCAGGCTACATTCTATTTCTTTATATTTTTAGGAACACTATTGTGAGTGAATAACGATACAAATCTTCATTATGACGTCATATTGTCGTTTTTATCCATTTCTCACTCGTTTTTGGCTTTCCTGTGTACTTTCTGTGCTGTTCCTGAAGACATGATCTGACCACAATTAAGGTCAAAATACCTTATTATGATAAGGTATAAAAGAGGTAATGTACTTCTCCGAAGCCCCTCAAAAGAAGAGGAAATGATAGTCAATTGTTGACTATCATTCAGCTCTTCTTGTATTTATTTTCAGAAGAATACAATTTGATTTTTTTCTACTAAAAATAAATGAAACCAATAATTGCATTCAACATACCATCAGGTTGAGATTCTTGCCTCACCATATTCTATTGGTAACTTTGAGAGTACGTTCTTTGATTCTGTTTGATAAATAGGCCAACATAGACCAGACTATCTTTACTCGATCATTCAACATTTCCTCAATCAGTATAGGTTTTAGCAAATTTTAAGCCTAGAGACACTGGTACTACCAGAATGAAAGCTTAAGGATCTAAGCTTAATTAAACTCCTTAACCTAACTCAACATTATCATCGGGGTCAACACCAATATTTGCCACCTAATAGGTATCTTAATTGATGACATAGTATTTTTGTTTAGAAGGCTGAAAATCGTTGTCTTGTAATTCAACGACACACAATCATTCTCAAGTGCATGGAATAATTCGATAACTTCTCGCAGTTCCAGAGCAATTCCAGGTAACCCTATTGCCAAAATTAGGGCAATTCCTTGCACGTCAACCCATTCTTTTCTACCCCTGTTCCTCGGAAAAAGAATACACTCTCTCAAGAGGAGTTTATTGGCCTCTGAATAACCCCCAATACGACGTAACTACCAGAAAGGTTGGGTTATCGCTGATTGGTCCGCTTCGTTCATTGACCGAAAAGAAGATGTGCAGCTGATTGGCTGATTGGAGTCTTTAGGAACAGTGAGGTCATCGTGACGTTTTCATTACGCACCAGCTGATACCGGTGGAACGGGATACGACGCCACGGTTGGCTAACTTGAAAAGTGTCTTTCGCATTGATGTTCTTATCACTTGCCTTTAATGGTAAAAGAGGAAGCTGCTCAATGCTAAATTTCGAAATCGGTTGCCATTATTTTGAAATATCTTCTTTTCGCAATTCCACTGCCACGTTTTTAAGAGTGAATTCGGCAATGTCCCTGTAGGAAAATTCTGATACCGAATTCTTAGACAAACCACAATTTCCAATTACCCAAAATTCCTAGAGATGGGGGAAAATAAATTTCCTCGTATGAAATATGCCACGGGTGTTTTGGAAGGAGAAAAAAAATAGAGATTTGTTCTAATAAAAGTCCACCTACCTGGAAAAGCACGTGAAAGGTCTCTCCGATGATCGGCCAACCCATAGATCCGCCAGGAAGAGGCGCCGAGCATTTCGGGTCACTCTTGCTGACTATATACCAGTACCAAAGTTTCTTGATCAGGTACAGGAGACAAACGGGGACAACGAAAGTCCAAATGGAGTATATAAACGCCATGTTACGATGTGTGTTGCTCAGAAAAAAAGATGAATATACTATATTCTCGGAGGCTGTAGGACAGAAAAGAGAAGATATTGTCCAGTATTCTTCTGAGCAATAAACAGCAATGTTATAATATTTAAGTGTATGTGGTATATACAATGACAAGAGCGCAAGAAATACATACACCCAAGTATACTCACACATTTAGAATGGTCTGTAACTGCCGAAGCAGTATGGGTCTAAAGGTTTGGGTGAGGTTAACATTTGACACCTACACATTAAACTTCGACTTTAACTATTAAAATATCAGAATTCTTAATCAGATGTTTTCTATTTTGAAACTATCCAACCGTTTTAATATATATAACATGAACAACCAAATAATATGAAACCATGAAACCAAATTTAATGAAAACAATATTAACCTCGAAAGCCAATTAAAAAAGAGTTCACATTGCCGATACTAAATTAGTCATTTTTGTTTGTCCTATAGGCCTGTCTTTTATTGACTTAATTTTGTTGAATAGCTGAACAATTGTTTACAATGAAATATATTTATTTAATTTTTGTTGTTCTAAAAGATATTTTGTTACTCATCACACAAAGCCCTTTGTTAGGAACACTCTCATTCAATAAGTGGGCTAAAACCTTTTTAACACTGTGAATATTGCGGAACGTAGGAATTAATGAAGTGAAGTAAAACTATCAAATCATTATCAATATAATCATTGTCTTTTAATTTTCAATGTTAATTAGTAATCAGTTGATATTAGTCATCTATTAATGTCTGCAATATTAAAAGAGATACCAAAATGTAATTGTAATCAGCTTAGACATTCATACATGTAATAGCATAGGAACGCAACAATTCAAAGTCCACATCTAAATAAAATGTTAGGCTCACATACTTAGACATGTAAACAATTACAGTTTGTAAATATCTGCACCCCCCCCCCCCGAAACCTGCGATAATTATGTCGTTCCGGTGGCGCCTCAAAGGGAATTCTTTAAACGTTAGATGGACAAGAAAATAGACCAGGTCTGAGATTTTTTTCTTCAAATTATTACCATTCAGGGTGATTTCAATTATACCACGTTAAAACAACATAATCATGATAAATGTTTAAATATTTAGACTTCTTCCTGGAATGCATTTAAAATGATAATCAGACCAATTATTAACCCTCAAGCACTGGATATATAATGGTAAAATAATGACACAAAATCCAGAGCTCTGTTCTTGAACGAACTGGATTTATTTGATTTCCATCAGGCAAAAAAAAAAAATAGGGGAATTATTTTCTTCCTCTGTCAGCATCAATCACTGACATCTGGCTGCTTAAACCCCATCGATTACCACTGAATAAATACCTAAATATATTTAATCAACCAAGTCAACAGATTGACAACTTGGCCTATAAAATCAAACGTCCTGGATTTGAATTATACTTGCCGATTCGAACACTGAAAGTTATCGCACAGAATTATTTTTTTTGCGAAGGGAGAATTATTCTCTAAACATTGTTAAATATACATGACAATTAAATATTCAAATATTCCCCACTGTTGTATTTTGTTCCAAAAGCATAAGGCAGGTGATAATTCTTTTTTTCCATGAAGTACTTTAAAAAGTAGGTAAAAATTGACAATTAGCACAATTCTGCTGACTTTATCAGAGGAATAGTTGGAATGATTTCAGTTAATACGAAACATAATCTAAGTAAGGTTTTAAATATCAGACACATGGTATATTATATTTCTATATTGTGAGTAATATCGTCTTTTCACAACTGCATCAGAAACTAATTTTGGATTCTATTTATTTTTGTCACATGATGGGCACTGACGAAGAGTGTAATTTTACCTTTCATCTTTTAGAGTTACACTCCTTTTAAAATCTACGATTTCATTTATATATATATATATATATATATATATATACATATATATATATATACATCATTCAGTAGAATCATGAACACGTAACAATCATTTGTTTGTAGGTAAATATATAAGTTTATAATATTGCAGCTTCTTTATAAATAAATATTTTATGGTCATAATAAATAGGCCTACGGTATTCTGCTTTGCTTTCTCCAATCTTCAGTCTCAGATTCTTTATTTTGTTCAACCAAAAACATCTTTTTTGGAAAACAGCAACACGGAAAGGATGGGGTGTAATCACTTCTGTTGGATATTGTAAAAATATTTTTTAATAAAACAGGTTTTTACAAAACAGAAATCAAATAAAAGAAAATGTAATGAACAATGAAGAAGGGACATTTAAAAATCGCCAATGTAAAAAGAAAATCACAACTTACCTCGCTCAGATCAAGGAGACAAAATTTGCTACGGCTTTTTTCAAATCCACTTGTAGTATGCGATCACATTATGCGTTCTCTGAGAGCTCATGAAATTGTGGAATTCCTTCTCCAGTTCACCAACCAAACTTTTCTCAAAAGTCAATGACATCCAAGCAAAATGAGCTTTGTAAGTCAGCAGTGTTTAGCTGAAGAATGAGCCGAGATGCGGGCGGAAGTTGCCGGTATTACAGCGTATGAATTACACGTGAAGAGGATTTCCCCGTTCCGCAAAGATTGAGGGAGAGCGAATGAGAGAGTGGCGAAAAGAGCTTGCTTGCAAGACGCAACATTCCTCCTCTCACATGCGTTTATTATGATCGCGATATTACGGTTTGTTTCACCGCAGAGATATCTCTCGTATTTATATCACCTCGGTCGGCCGAGGATAAATGTGCAGGGTCCCGAGCGAACGGAGTGCGCTTGCCAATGTTTTCATCCCTCACCTCCCTTTCTCCCAATCTTTCTCTTTCTCTCTCCGCCTCTCTCCCTCTTTTATTTGAACAATCTGAACTATTGAACTTAGCGCTCATCTATCACTGTCGCAGTATGTGTTTATATTGTGTAGCGGTTCGCGCTGTTTGCTTGCTTGCGTAGTACGTAGCGTTGCATCCCTCGTGCGGTTTTCCACTGATCGATTGCGCTACGTAATACAGGAGAGGTGGAAATATATCCATGGCGAAATATTGCTTTGAGTTCACACCGAGTTCACGCATGCCTCGAACACGAATTTTCGCTTGTCCCCGGGGCTGGCTCAGATCGCCTTCGCACTTCACTGCTCGCATCAGTCGGGTTGACCTCTCCATGGGTACAGCGCATCTGGCACGCGACTGGTGGGCGGGGTCAGAGGCGGAGTTTTAGAAGAGTGAGCCAATCAGAAGTTATCAAAGAAACGTAAACTTTGTGAGCATGATCGTTCTCCCTCTGTCTCAGAGAAGAAAGAAGATTTAGATTCTCTTCTCTCACCTTCTCTATCTGCTTGATAACCGTTCCATTCCTGAAGTAATAACTAAATGTAAAACCGTCACTTTCTTTAATATAGTATATTATAACCCTTTCGGTTATCCTCGTTTGTCATCCGTTAAGATCCTGAAATCACCTTACAAACGATAATTTGACAAATTGCGTGAGCTTTGAAATTTAAATTTTGTATAATGCATCGATATACCGACCGATAATTATTCACGACGTCTCTTCGTGGTGTTTTCTTAGAAGTTTGCTTTTTTGTGAAAGAAATGAAAATAAAAGGTGTTCCGATTCATATTATTAGTCGTCATGATTTCCATTTATGCTATTGGGATTCGTTCCTGGACCTCGTCGTCGTGGTGATTCACTGTCCGAAAATTAATATCGTAATATAGACCTTTTGACTTGATAAATAAAATAGTTATGTTCCGTTGTCAATTAAAGCAAAGGTTAATCATGAACTTTTTTCAGTATCCGACTATCTATTGCCTTCACTTGGTTTAGCAGATAACCATTGCAAAAATGGAGTTTAATTCTACTCATGTCCCGTTACGTTCTTATGAAAGTGTCCTCATATCGATCGAAATGCGTCATGGAACACATAGACTTATTAAATCAAATTTCATTGGAGGTTATCAAAACATCCCAAATGACCTTTAATAGTCGCAATCACGAAAAGGCCATTAAAGCAAATTCTGTGATTAGCATGATTAGGTTTGTTTGATGATCACGTCATATCAATTTAGCACAGATTCACACGTGGGGCTTTATATTACGGAAAGGTCAAATTCCAGTGAAATATGATTACTTTTGTTATTATCGACCCCCCATCGTTCTAGATTTCCAAAAGAAAAGGAAATATATTGGATAATTAGCTATTCTTCGCTTGGTCGTTATCATAGATGTCATGGAAAGGTCAGAGGAGGAAATGAAATAGTAGTTTCAAAATTATTTTATTTTATTTAAATTGAAATGAACAGATTGGCCTATAGCCCGCGGGTGTAAGATGCGCTCTGATCATTTTTATCAGAGTGAGTTATACGAAGTATCATTTTCATCAGAGTGAGTTATACGAAGTATTATGTTCTCTTGCAAATTTCATTTAAGAAACAAACACTGCATGGCATATGGGGAAGGGGCTTGTAGGCATTAGACGCCCGAAGAGTTCCATAAACAAGAAAAAAAAGCAAACAAGAAAAGGAATAGGATAAAATTTGATATTGTTTTCTGAAAATGTCAAGATGGATTTTTTTTTAGAAAGGTCGCAAATTTCGCTCCCTCGCGATTTTTTTATTACCTTTTCCCCAATACGCCTCGTTGTGCCCTGTCGAAATTTTGGGCTAATTACGTCATTAAAGGCCTGGTCACACCGTCGTGGAGCGAAGAGAAAAAAAATCATCACCGCTCGCTACCGTTCACCATTTTTTATTTCGATTATTATTTTTTTTTCCGATTTTTCCCCCAATTTTGTAAGCGAAATTCGACCCTCTCTCCCTACTGCTCCACGACCGCTCCAACAACGCCCGGGTGGTGTGACCAGGCCTTTACAACAGGGTATTGAGTCTCAGTATACTTTGTTAAAGACCCCCTCCCCTCTTATCTTTAAAGTAAATTCATTTTTCTCGCTTGTATAATTATAAATCACTCCGGACCACAGAGACATGTCGTTTGGGGTGACCCCATATGGTCGGGGACATGGGCTCATAGGAATTGTGTATGCGGCTGAACGGATATCAGTTATTCAAATTTTTTTTAAACATTTGTTAATACAATCTTTCTGTCGTTTTTTTTCCTTTACTCCTTTATGCCCCTCCCGTTTTCGTGCCCCAAGAAAATGATACAACCGGGAAAGCTCCGCTTCGTATACCCCCGTAGCCCTGGTTTATTTTGGCTCATATTGACCCGGGCCATGGACTTATTAAATTTGGAAGGAATGCGCAAAATAGCTGCAGCCCCTCTTTCTCCTCTTTTTCTCTTTTCTTAGCTTGTTCAACCCCTCTTTCACCTTGCTCACGGGGACATGGAAACAATCGACACTAAAAATAAAGATACTCCTTTCGACGCTCGCCTCTTCTAAAATAACATCCAAATGTCACAATACGAAGATGTAAGGCCAATCCTTCAATCGGCCCGAGTGTTCACGGAATATCCTTCAGGGTAGATTCTTGAACACGAAGGATCTCGGACCGGCAGAAGCGGATTATTTGAAAGTCTCGGGCATGAAGGTGTAAGAAAAATTGAAAAGTTCAGCATGTTCAGGTATATCCTCCATGCAGCTTACAAAAGCTCTCAGTTGTGACGTTCGGCGACGCAAGCTTGCGCGGCTATTTCTGCGATTCTTTTCATGGCTGGAAACATAGAGTGAGCAAATTGCCTATTAAAGGTCATGTCCACTCCGACAAAAAGTTGATTTGCATAAAAAGATAAAAATCCAACAAGCATAACACTGAAGATTTCATCAAAATCGGATGGAAAATAAGAAAGTTATGATATTTTAAAGTTTCACTTAATTTCACAAAACATTAATATGCACATCCTGATCGGTATGCAGATGAGGAGACTGATGACGTCATCCACTCACTATTTCTTTTGTATTCTATTATCTGAACTATTCAAATTTCTCATTGTCAGTTGTGGAATTACCATTGTTTAATACGATATAGTTCAGTCAAGTTGGTCCCAATTGTCAAATCTGTATATATAAAAATGAAATATTGTATAATTGAAACAAAAATAAAAGAAAGGTGAGTGAAGGACATAGGATAAGGGTATGTTTCATTGTATGTCACTGAGTCGTGCATATCACCGCTTTGTAAACAATAAGCAAAACTTGAAAATGTCATAATTTTCTTATTTTACATCCGATTTTGATGAAATTTCAAGCGTTATGCAAGTTTGATTTTTCTTTATTTATTCGAATCCATGGTTTTTCTGGGGTGGACTTGACCTTTAAGTAAGCCCTAATAGTACACATGTGATACCGAATACACACACACACAAACACACACACGCGTAACTGCATAGCTCAATTCTATTTCCGAGTTTTCTGCCAGTATTGGTCTTTTTTATGGAATCTGCCGGGATGGACCTGAGGTTGCGTGTGTGTCGCACACTGTCACCACAGACAGAAACGCACGCACAATACGACACACACACACACACCCATAAGCAACTCTAGCAGATTCTCTGAAGCTCAGACATAGAGTAGGATAAAGCCACTCCTGTTTATAATTTGAATTTATTAACAAACTTCATTAATTTGGTATTTTGTTTTAAAATATATACAATGATAACATAACAAAAACATAACTGTATGTCGTATACAGCAGTAATACATCAATACATGGATTTCCAATTATCGTACAGATATACATCCTCTATATACAAAGAGAATTGACGAACTGAAATTTAATTTAAAGAAGGTGTAGCATAATGCAATGTACATAATTTATCTAATTAGCGAATACAAATCAGGAAATAAATAAATGTATGATGTTAGAGGTATAATCTTTGGTGATGGTGGCTTTTGTGGATTTTAGATAGCTTGAATGAAATTTAAAAGAAAAATGTACTTGATGTTAAAACTCACCCTTCTTATTTATAATCGATTTGAAGAATTTACAGAAATTATCAATTATGTTTTCATTATCAAGTTTAATTATGAATATAAATTTTTCTTTATCGCTAAGGTTTTCAAGCTATTTATATAATTATTTCAGTTATTTTGTCAAAAAACACCACCCTATTACTTTGTATTAGTCTTATTATTATCATTGTCTTAGATTTATTATGTAGAAAGGCACTATTTTCCCGTTTGAAGAATAGAAATCGAATATTATTTCGGCCCTATTGATTTATAAACATTTGTTTCAACTTTTATTACCCGAGCAGTTCATGTATCAAATCATTTAGACGAGTGTTTCATAAAAGCTTTCTGTTCTTAACTTACGAGCGACTTTACGATTGACTGGTGTCCCTTTCTTATGAAATAAATCGGCACCGATGTAAATCTAGTGTGTATCATCAACTGCGAGAAAGGATAACCAGTCATTCGAAAGCTTGCTGGTGATTTACTAACAGCTTTATGGGTATAAAAACTATATAGTGGTTGTTAAATTTTGCTTTTGCTTTATACCCAATAGTAATTTAGTAATACTTTCGGGAGAGGGCTGCGGTAAGGTAAACTAAAGGTTAAAAATTCTTTCGAGGTCTCATATTGTAGTTTCAAATTCTTTTCCAACTCGAGGATATATATATAAGAATTATCGTACCCATGCCACGGCATGTGTGTCGCGTAATATGCTCAATGAACCAAACTATGTCTACATCTACTGCTGATTACGAACTTAAGGTTTGGTTGCATGGTTTCCATTGATACATCTTAACATATTTCATTAGCATAATTGGCTCATAATAACTGAGTTCTAGTAATATTATTTATTAATCAACTTTGAATGTCCCGCATTCTGGCTTACACTGTAAAAACTGCGGTGTTAAAAGTGACACCAATTGGTGTTAATAGAGAACCACACCCTGAGGTGTTAAAATTACACCCTAGAGATTAAACTTAACACCGAAGACTGTAAATGTAACAACAAAAAGGTGTTGTAATAACACCTATAGATGTAAACTAACACAACCACTTTAACACCGGTGTAAAATGACTTGTGTGGTCCTCTATGTACACCGGTTAACGCCACAGCTTTTGCTGTGTATGAAAGGGCAAACTCCTCATCTCTTTCTATTTCTGTTTCGATATAAATGTTGGAGGTTTTTTTTTCTTCTTATCATGGCTTTTAAGAACCCTATCACACATTTACTGATGAAATTAAATTAAATGTATTCCTCTGAATGTCAATATTCACCATAAGACGCCCCACACTCCCTTGTCACCGATCCCTGCACCGACTCGTACGCCATGGCAGCTGGGCCTTGTAGCTGATAGAGATTTAATAAATATGGTGGATCGAGATACGTGGTCAAGATTTCTTGAAAAGGTCGGACAGACGTGAACTCGCATTAACCTTTGGAAGCTGTGCAATAAAAGGCAGCTCGTCGAGCTACAATCAATAAAAGACCTCGCGTCATGGATATGACCAGATGATGTAATATGGGGAACTGTCAAGTTACGGGGATGATATTTGATTAGTTTAAAGGTATACCAACCTTCCATTACTTCACACTGAGTGGTTTAAAAACAGATGGGGTAACAAACGTAATCACCACGAAGTGATTGTACTGCATAATACTTATTTTTAGCTTTACTGTTGTCATTGTTGTCATTATTGTTGTTATTGTTATTATTATCATCATCGTTATAATTATTACTATTATTGTTATTATTGTTGTTGTTGTTGTCATTATTTTCATTGCTATTATTGATAATTTTCTAGTAGTTGTAGAAGTATTTCTCTCAATCTCTTTGCAAGATATATATATATATATATATATATATAAAATACAACCCAGACCATCATTTTTTTTAATAAAAATCTCTGCATTTTTTGACAGAATAACCTTATGCCTCTTGAAACAATTTAAACCACTCAACCTGGAGAAATGGTATTGGCGTCTTAAACAGTCATACGAACAATGCATTTCACTCGCAAATGGTTGAAGTAAGTTTGTCAGTTGTGTAACCCGTCCATCGATCATTCCCCTAAGCAATTTGACCGTCCTCATAATACTCTGTAGAATGTCCAAATAGACTGAGTCAGTTTAGCATTTCCACCACACCGGGGGCGGCGCCAGGGCACTTAGAGGGGGGGGGGGTGGCAAAATGACATAAAGGGGAAAAAAGCATTTGTTTATTCCTTAATAAAAGAGGAATGGATATTTAGACTTCTATCCAACATTTTCTTTATTTTCGATATACTCTTCAGTATTCCTCTTTTCATCTTTTCTATTTAAGATATCGATCATCTGGAAAGTTGTGGGCTTTAGAATTTGTGCTATTGCTTCATGTTTATCTTGAATTATTATCGTTTGGGGAAAAATAACAAAAGAAGGTTTCCAGTTTTTCTTATTAAAAAGCAAATAAGTTTTCGAAATATTGTTTTCATTTTGTTATTTCATATCTACATTACGTTGGTTGTAAAGTTGTATATGTCATAAAATCCGGAAATAAAAACAAACAAAACTATTCATGGGGCGCTTGCACCTGCCAGCCCCCCCCCCCTTACATCCGCAGCACAGCCCCTGCCTTGTCCACGGAAAGTTATTCCTCTCCAATTCTCTTTCTTTTCATCCATCCCTGGAGGGCATTCAGTTGAGTTGGCAAATAAATTGATGACCATGATTTGCGTTGGGCTGGAGAGGTTAAAGAAAAGGCAGGTCTTCTGAATCAGAGTAGAAAAATTCTATCATTCTGAAGCTCACGGTTGAAACTCATGGTGTTGGTCTATGAAAAAGGCCACGAGCCCCCCTTCGTCTATTAAAGGATCAATTTCATAGCTCCAGAACGTTTATGAAAATTCTTACAATTTTGCGACGAAACCTTACAAGAGAAAGACAAGTGACGCCATAACACTATACCCAATGTTAATCGCCTTTGGTTTTGTGGTGACTTTCTACCCTCGCATGCTTGACTGACCTACGGCTGGAGGTCGCTCCAGGGTCAGGGTAGTGATTATTTCATCTCAACGCCATTATACACATTAGAGAACAATCATCGACGGACTTCTTTTATGGCAAAACCCTGGCCCTGCGACAAGCATCAGGTGAAATCAATCGGAAAATCAATTTCAACTAATCTTATCATCCCTATTGCAAAATCACATTGTCACGCGATTGATTGAGGTGGGCACGGTCGATTAATAGGCCCCCAAATTGTTTGGCTATTTTTATCTCAGAAATGAATGTTTGTGTTTAAATGGAATGATGTCTTATTACATTTGGCGCCATTGTTATTGTTGACATTTCGGCTGTAGAACAAGGGTTACTGTCCAATGGTGTTCGTACCATGCATGCCTGGTGGTCCAGTGACTGAACAACGCAGAACATTGATATCTTGAGTTGACTCTTATACTAAAGATTATTCTGTACACGCTGAGTTGTTTTCCTGAAAGATTTCGAGGTGGGGACATTTTGGAAACATCATTTTAAGAGAAGGCGTGTCCTTATTTCTTGCTTAACGATGAAGGTGATAAAGACATCGTGGACGTCGATGGCCATGGCGATGTTGTCTTTGATGAATCCCTTACAAAAACCTTTACACTTTTGACAGAAAGAAGATCCTTTTGGACCTATTTCAAATGATGTACCTGAATTTAAAAACAAATATATACTTAGGCCTTCTTTGAGGGAAAGACACATTTGCTTCTTCCAATTCTGAGGTCGCAAGAGCAGATATCCTTGGAAAAGATGCTAATAGCCTTACTGAAATTAAATTAATTTAACTGATAATTAATGTATCTGATCACGCTGAACATTAAAAGAAAATAGAAATTACGCCCATTTCGCCTTACATGTTTCCACGAATAATAAAGGGGATGCAGCCGAATACTGACCCAGAAGCTTCTCTTAGAACGGATGAATATGATGGATGTTTCCATAGAATTGCCATACTCTAATAACAGACCTCAATAAAAGTACACCAAAGGATATGGGTGGGTCGAGGTTAATTAATCCGTCATTTCTAAGCCTTTTGAGGCTATATATTTCGATCGCCGTTATGCTCTTTTTCTCACATGATATTTCATAACTATAAGGACGAGCTCCATTTAACATGTTTTGTTCTTTTGGTGGTCGTTCGATTACTTTACAGGTCCCGAGGACGTTAGGGTATAACTTTTGCCCTTCTCAAAGGATGAAAGGTCAAAAGGAAATGCAAAATTATAGGAAATTGGTTTGTAATTTTTGCACTATTAGCTTATTTAAAACATGTAGAATATAAAAAAATAATGAAAATCTGCAATAATCATGTTGTATCCAGATATTTGAAAGACTAGCGCGACTTTTAAAAACCTAAAAATGCAGTATAAAATGTTAACTAATACTCTCATTTTTTTATTTGCGTGAAAGATGAAAAAAATAAAAATAATCGGAACATGATCTTTGATATGTCATGCATTACATATCGTATTGCTCGACCGTGCGCTGCCAGCTAGTAAGCTTCGCCCGTGTCTGCCATCAGGGCCCCTCTCCTTCCCGCCGGCGCCCCGTCCGGGCGCCCCGTTTCCAAGATCAGCCTTTCATGTTTAATAAAGCATTAAGAGATATCAAGGGAGGTTTGAATGCGGAAAGCTGTAAAAACTTTTTTATATTACAGATTAAACCTGAAACACCAGATGATAAAAAACGAAATTTATGAAAATCTTTCTCTGTAATGTTTTCTGCGCGCATAGAATTAACACAGACGCCTTGCACGGGGAAAGCGCAGTCGTAGGAGCCGACTAATCTTCCCGAACTCTGGTATTGAATCTTTAGATCATCGGTTATTTCAACCGCCTCTCAATTGTGTTCACATGAAAATTTACTGCGCATTTTTCTTCGCGTATTTACCGAAAATCGCATTCAAAGCATTTAAACTTAACCTGGTATTCACGCTAGTCCGCATTGGATAGGTGGCATCCTGTCATAAAAATATATTTTTCCTTAATATTGCCAATGTTTGGATGTGTATGCATGAATGATTATTCATTTACTATTATCATAGTATTAAGTATTGAAGATTACCCGAGCAACGTGCAAAAAAAATAATGATATGCCAAATATATCATATAATTACGAAATATAGAAAATGTCGTAATTTTTTTAATTTACATTCGATTTATATTACTCTTTCAGTTTTATGCACTTTACGTATAGCAAAATCAACTTTTGGTTGAATGGACTAGGTGTTTAAATAAGTTGGTCACTATCAACCAATATCTCTGAGGAATTTTACAACGTGATTGGAAATGAACTCTTAGACCTCTAAAAAGCGTTGGTTCACCGTATTAGCTTATTTTCGCGGACATTTCTTCATTTCATAGACTGAAATGGGAAACAAAGGGTGGTGCCTTTCCTGTAACACGACAAAGATTAGCTAATATTTTACTTTCCATTGTCTGTAAGACGAATTAAAATGATGAAAACAGCTTTCATTGCGGCCTTGGAAGCGCTATAGATGTGCCAAATATTGTCAGTTTTTGAGAGCTATTCAGAGGTCTTCTGCCAAGTCGTAAGCCTGTATTTGATCGGGCCAAGGTAATGGTTTAATTATACCACATGACTTTTAATTTGGACAAGTCCTAGAGGGGACATGGAACTTGATTTAGTCTGATTCGGGAATAAGAATTCCCTACCCTGTCAATGCAATGATATTGCAGCTACACGGTGTGTAATGAACTCGTAGTGACGTTCTTTACGAAACAGAAAACCGCAATACAGTTCCATCAACTTATTCATTGGGTATAACGCAAAGTGAGTTTGTGTAAATCATGTAAATGACGTAACAGAGGGCTATGAGCAGAATAAAGCAGTAACATATTGACTGATATGTGATATGGGAGTGTAAAAATAGAATCGTTACGTGCATGAGTGCGGATTATTGAAAAGTAAAGTTGTCACTTTTCAATGTTCACTCTTTTGTGTTTTTTCTCATTAATTAGTATCATTATCATGGAAACCATATAAGAAAACCATACAAGTGTCAAAATATGTGAAAATTATTCGTCCGATAAATGGTTAAAAAAACCACATTCCGTATAAATGTAAAATTTGAAATAAGATAATCACCAATTAATATCACCAGAAAATTCTGTATTAAAATAATTTCATATATATAACATTCGCCCCATGTTAATTCATACTTTATGACGTACTACTACTCTTAACGCTTTACAAGGGAGCAGTATGAAATTCAATCTCGAACATGTAATTTTATTGAATACCCTGTCTGCCATGACTTTGCGCAAACATCGTCACATTCTAAAATGATTGACTGGTCGCAGTTTTATCACGCTATATCTATGATATAATTAATTTAGATTTTGACAATGAAAAACAGGTCTGCCTGAAGTTATGGGTCAAGGATTATTTTGGGGTTATATATTGGTCAAGTGTATCGACTACTTAAAGAAAGGAACGTGGTAAATATATATTTACATTATGAATCCATTCGGGAAATTTTGTTGAATAGGGATTTTCAATGTGGATACTTTTTATTCCTTTGTTACTTAAATCTCATCACCTGCTTACCGATTTCTTAAGCAAATTCCAGTAGCGAAATAAATGCAATATTCATACTGGTCGCAGCTGTCAAAATGTCTCATTATTCAGCGAAAGTTTTCGATACATATGACTTATCTTTCGGTCCTCAAAATAGCCCCCTCCCCCCAAAAAAAATAATAATAATAAATAAAAAACAATAAAATAAATAAAATGAATAAATAAATGAATAGAATAAATGAATAAACATTGAATAAATGAAAAAACAATGAATAAATGAAAAATGAATGAATGAATAAAACAAATTTATTAATTGATTTAATTGACTTAAATTGAAATAAATATACTTGGAATAAGTATAAATAAAAAGTAGAAAATTGAATTGAAAGTAAATCCAAACAGAAAAAGAATAAAGAAAAATGAAATTAATAAAAATAAATACATACTTCTTCGGTTACAACATGGCAAAAAGGGAATTTAGTCAGTCGTAACATTTTCAAGCCTTTATATATATATATATATATATTATATCTGTTGATGTTCCATTCCATTTTGCCATTTTGAATTGTAGAGAATAATATTAATGCATTCAGAGGCAATATGGATTTAAACTTCTCTCTATCTCTCTCCAGTCCATTCTTGGTTTTGCATCTAAAATTGACTTAAGGTTTAGATCATTATCTGTTAATGGAGGAACAGCTGACTCAGTTGCAGATCAATTTTCTTCTGTCAAAGTTGGCAATCCCATGCCCAATGAGCTAATATACTAATAGTTATATTGGCTTATCCGGTTATGTTGTGGTTTTCGAATGATAGGGAGAGGGAGAATGAAGGGAAGAGCATACGTTTAAGGGTTGAGGTATGCTTATTCAAATATTAGCTAAATGATTCAGTTGACCTTTAATTCTAGGGTAAACTCGATGTGCTCACGGCAAACCCAAAACGACAAGTCCGAGAAGAACCCGAAGTTGTTAAACCTCCGAGATTTAGATGAGAGAAAATGAACGTGTATCCAATATTGTATGCACTAATTTATCCCCCCCCCCCTCTCTCTCTCTCTCTCTAGAGAATATTTAAGATTTTTTTTAACGTTTGCACAACCTTTGAGAACGTAGATACACTGCAAAAACTCCGGTGTTGATTTAACACCAGCCCGGAATCTATATCTGTTCACAACAGATAAGTGTTAAACAACACCAGTTTGGGTTTGGTCTAACGCCAGATATGTGTTTATACAACACCAATAGTTTATCAACACCGAAGTTTTTGTAGTGTACTATCCTTCAATTAGGTATATTTATCAAACATAATCCATCCGATATTGGAGAAGAAAATTTTCGATCAATAATTTCATCTAAGTTTGGGGTTACCGATATAATTCAGACTCTCTTTTAAAAAGGACAGTGTTTTTTATATATATATATTATATTATATATCTCAAAATGTGTTCGCATACCCCTGTACAAATCGTTCCTGCTCAACATTTTAATCCTATTACCGCATCTGATCTGTATCTCCCAGACTTTTGAATTAGGTTAATAACTCGTTTCCATGGTAATTTTGATCCGATTGCGCCTGATTTTATTGGGTCAACAGAGGGAATCCGATAAATATAATAATGTTCTCACGATAGGTCCATTTCCGGTTGCCCTCATTTTCCTCCGCAAGCACTCAAATTCGAACAAGCTGGCAATATGAATTTCCATCGTCCAATACTAACAGAAAACCATGGTAACCCAGGCGCTCTTCCAAAACTAAAGGAAAATCAAGGAAGAATTTGTCCAAAGTTAAAGGTTTATTGATGAGTTAGAGATAATTCAGATTGGCATGGTAAGGTTAACATGTCGTGACATTTGTTGAATGCTAATTTGTGAGAGGCACATAGCGAGGGTGTATATATCCTCTATTCATTTCCTTCATGAAGTGTTCATTGAACACCATCATAAATATCATAGTTTGGTATATGCCTGAAAATAATGTTGAATTTAACTTCCTTTAATCAAAATTTCGTAACCAGGCGCGGATCCAGGTGATGGCGCGCCCCTTATACCATGGTCACATTTGCTCTACGGCGGCCGTACGGCGAGTCTAAAAAAGTCGTTTTTAATCATTTTTTGTACCAACTACATATATGTGGTTTGCTCTACGGCTGCCGTTGAGCAAATGTGACCAAGGTATTACAGTTTATAAAATATAATGGTGCACCCCAATTCAATGTAAAAAAAAAAAAAAAAAAAAACGCTGTTAAAAGTTTTCAGTACGTTGTTAATGCACGTCACTTTAATAACATGTTGTATAGACCTTTTTGAGATTGTCTAAACCTTTAACTCAACTTGTTTATAACTCTAATCAATAGTTGAGTGACAGGATCAAACAATTGAATTAACCCCCCCCCAAAAAAAAAAAAAAAAATGAATAAACAGCATTTTTACAGTGAAATAGAGCAATGACTTTTTTTTTTGCTTGTCATCTTTTTTTAGAGAGAGACGTATAATCCGATATTAGATAGTATGTGTGCCTCCACTTATATCAAGTCCCTCGATGTCATGTATCTATATTCATATTAATATTAATCAACGAGGGGCCATGCTGCTGACATAAAAACATCTAACATGAATAAGATATGACAAGGCAAGAAACAACTGCAAAACAGTCGGATCGTTTAACAATAAAAAAAATAAGGAGGACGACCTTTGAATGTCTACACTCGTGCCGTCGCGTAAACATGGTAAATGATTGTGAATTGGATGGAAAGTCACATAAATACTTTTTTCACAAAAATTGGTAGCTAGGCCTATATCCGTGCGTCCCCATATGCGTGTCGTTCGGCGTTGTCACTTTAGCATACACTTGGAGCATGGTGGCGCCACGCCTTCCCCCTTCCACTAGGGGAACAACAGATTCGTTAAAACGGTGCAGGAGTGAGAAGAAAGGAGGAGTAATATGAGAGAACGAATAAAAAAACTTGACCTATTCATTGCGAAATTATTATACGGTTCCAAATATGTGTAGGGCCTATGTGTATACTATCATGTCTGTTATATAGAACCACCTAGCACGAGGCAGAATGACGTCTGAACTATTCTTACTCTTGTTTCTCTTTGAATTTGTAGTGTCCTACCACATTTGTGGGGTCATTTGGTTTCCTATGTTTTATGTTTGATTCATTTCTATGAATGCATTTTAACAGTATAACAGTGAAACAGATTTCAAAGAGAATAAGGAATAAACTAGTCTGAAGAAAATGGCGCCAAGTTCGTCTTCTTTTTAACTCAATCTAATGTGTCAACAGTGATGGAGGAAAAGCACGGCGTGTCTGACAATCTTTCTATAATTTCGCAATCGAGCGAAAAATCTGTAGGGATCGCACGGAAACGTTGTTAGCGCTATAACATCGCGCTAACAGAGGCCCTGCTACAACAGGTAATGTGGCAGCGATGGCTAATGTTAAAACGATACATTACTTACACATTTAAATAAATATTATTACTTCACAATCCCAAAGATGTGACAGGGTTTACTGCTTAGCGCCTAATGCCGGCCGCTCAGAAACGTTGTTAGCCTAACTGATTGCTAACGGTAAGCCCAGTCACATCTTTTGGATTGTAAAGTCAAAACATTTATTTCAATTTGTCAGTAATACATCGTGGTAACATTAGGCATCGCTGCCACATTACCGATTGAAACGGAGCCTCTGTAAGCGCACTATGATAATAATAGTAATATCATATTATCATATTGAGCGCACACACCCTCCAGAGACGCTCAAGGCGCTAGCGCAATAACAGTTCGTTTGGATACAAATATCATATATATATATATATATATATATATACATATACATGATAACTGCAGTTTCGTATAGTCATTATATACATATACATATATATATATGTATGTGTATATATATATATATATATATATATATATATATATATATATATATATATATATGTATATACATAGACAGCTATAAATTATAAACGCCTCAAAAGTTTGGAAATCTGATTTTGATCGATAATCTCTCCTCGGTTTTAGTGACTATTAATGTGTGATTGATATCAATGAATACATGTAGATCGTTTAATTTTCTTTAAAACGATATCCTACATGATACGATTATGGCTGACATGGAGGTGCAGTGCCTTGAAATGTGGGGCAAATTCAAAATTCAAAAGTTGCAAAATGAAATATTGACGGTCATTGTTCTTTTTTCCTTGGTGATGAGTGTGTTCTCAGCGGTTTCTTTTGTTTTCATGCACTTTCACATTAAAATTGATATGGATATCTTTGAGATAACATGGTTTGAAATTCCCATGCATGTTTGTTTGTTTGTTATGTGTTTGGTTGTGCAGATGTGTGTTTTATTCCATGTTAATGTTTATGTTAAGGTTCATGAAAACAAAACAAAACACTGAGAAACTCACTCATCACCAAGGGGGAAAAAATGAACAGTGTCTTTCAATATTGTGTCATTTTACAACTTTCGGAAAAAAAATTGACGTTGCCCCACATTTCAAGGCACTGCACCTCCATGTGAACCATAATCATATAATGTAGGGTATCATCTTAAAGAGAATTAAATGATCTTTTTGAATGATATCAAATGTGCATTGTGTAAAATTGGGAGTTCGGAGAAATTGATGGCCAAACTCAGATATCTAAACTTTTTTTTAGGAGTTTAGATATAAATAAAATCGACAAAGAAATCTTAAATCACTACAAGTACCGTCCTGCATCATCGCCACTGGAATTCCCAGCTACATCCTGGTGGGGCCTGGTGCCCTTTGCTTGCTGCCCCTTTCACGGACAACTTACAGGAGCTCTAGCAAATAAGGGCGCCCAGCCCTCATACGAACCAGTGTGTGATGACAGACAGTGTACCTTAAAATACCATACAAAACAAATATTATTTCTTTAACAATATACATATAAATTGTCAAGGTATTAAAGGTTGTAAATAGGTCTTAGGATGTACCTAAAATGTGTCATGCACTTTTAATGGAACGCCAACAACGTTTCGGTGCGGTAAGCACTGGTCTTTTAAATTTGAAATTTAATTTTGTAATAAAAAAATAGTATCACAGTTCAAAATCCCCCGCTTTCCTTTTCTTATCTTTCTTCTTCTTTTTTTGTTGTTGATGATAAAAACAAAGGCTTTGTTTTCCTAAAACCTAAGCTTTTCTCACTCGAAATTTTGTGTTATTGTGTATCATTATTAGATACCCTCAATGGACAGGGGAATGCACGATGGTAGAATTTGAAAGGGAGGAGGTTACAATTTGGTAATTAATTTGATGCCACAATCCGCCCACAGTTCTTTTTTTTCGTTTTCTTTTTGTATTAATAATACCCATGGATTATAATTTTACTTAATATGATGCACATTTTTTGTTCATAGATCCTAACCAAAATTTTCTCGGGCGCCATGAATGTCTTAATTTTGTTTAAATGAAGACCTGCTATTGAAATTTTCTTATCAAATGCTAGCACAGGCCCGTTATTCTGAAAGGAAGTATTTCGCATTTAGAATCATGTATCACTGAAGATGTTCCCCTTTTTGGGGGGATGGAGAAGGGGTGACCTGTCAGCCCCCTGTCAGCCTGTCCTTTGCTAGAAACGCCTGGTCATCGCAATTTTCCTCATCTGGTCATCATCCTCGACAATCCATGGATAGACGCGCTCTGCTGAAGAAGGTTGACGATGCCTCGACAAGACAGGGAACGAGTGAAGATCGTGACGCTGGCGAGCATGTGTTGCTTGGAAAGCTGTCAACAATTCTCCTAATGATCAATCGAAAGCCTTAGTGGGCCATTAGTGGTAGCGAAGAAAAATAAGAGGGGAGGTAGAGGGGGAATCTCCATCGACATGATGGAATCAAGTTGAAAGCGAGGTCACAGGTACGTTTTCCAACATGTGCTTGTCATACATCGGCCTCTTTCACATCGGTAAGAATTCACCTGCTTGCCAAGGTTCGCTCGTGTCTGAGCCACGATTTATGAAATAATGGGATGTACGTAATTGAGATTAAGATGATGTTGTTTAAGGAAAATGTAGTACAAAACTATTCTACTGACGGAAGAAAAAAAAACAATCGACAGCATATGTGATAATTCGAATAATACAATTGATCGCCTTTGTTTTGGGGAGGGGTGATGGTATGGCCCTTACACTCTAAAAAACAAATCAGTCAAAAATGACTAGTTAATAGGGTCAGATGGATGCAACTGTTATTCTAGTCATATTTGACAATTTTGTTGTATTTTACCAGAACAGAGTTATTTCTAACTAGAATAGGCCTATATGTAAAAAATGTGACTAGCATATCAGTTGCACCCAGCTGACTAATTGTTTAGTCATTTTGACGGATTTGTTTAAGAGTGTAACAAAATTAGCCCTGTGCGAAGTTTGGTCTAGGACACTACTGTATTAAAGCACACTTAATTACCCGACTAATTCGACGTAATATTACTAACCATTTATGTATTTTGTGTTTTTTTTTTGGGGGGGATGGGGGTAGACTAAGTAATGATTAATTGTAGCATTGAAGTGTTCAAACGAAATATACTATCGAGAAATAGCAGTAATGACGTGCGAAACATCGGCAAACCTGCATGCCGTAACTTATTTCACCTAATTGTCGCAATATAGTGTGAACACGGTATCAATGCATGTATTACCGTTTGGTATCGTCATGTTCAATTAGGCTGAATTAACTAGTACCTAAGTGGTGCTAGATGGCTTTATTCACACTGTCATTAGAAGCAGACTGTGAAGAAGCTTACCCTCCTAATTTGAAAAATATCGCAATCAATTGAGACGTATGTCGGTGAATGTGTTGAATGATTTGGGGATGATGAATTGCGAAAGTTTGAATGCACTTTCATTGTCTTATACTTTTTTCTAAAGAAAAATAAGAGACTTTAACTTTTGAACGCACACAAAATTTGAAACATCAAGTATTGAATCGAGTGAAACAACCTCTTGCCCCCCGGAATATAATAGATAAAAGATAAAAATAAGCACGCACAGTAAATCGTCACAAAATAACAATTTAGAAATAAATGCGACGGCATCCAACGGTAATTTTGTTTAAATAATTCTGAAAATAAAGGAATAAATATCTAGTGTAATGATATACAAACTCAAATGGAATGTTGTTGGTGTACTATATTCATAGTTTTCTAGTTGAACTAAATGACACAAAATATGTAAAATTGTAAAGTCACATTCAGAGTTCCTGATCAGAACAAAAATAAAAATGGAACCGAAATAAAAACCTTCATCTTAATAAAACACTTGAAAGGAAACCCCTCGAAGGCCAAAATAAAGTGTGGGCGCGTTCGAGGTGGGTGCAAATAAGTGTGCGTGTGCGATTCTGTGTGCGTTGCATATCCATGTGGGTGACTGTGAACCGCAAGGGGAAGTAGGGCATGTTCTTCCCCGTACCGATCCACCAGCTTGAGTGCGTGACAAGCCAAGGATGAAAGGAAATCGTGACGTCATTATTTGGCACCCATTCTGCGCTGTCATTGGTTGAAAGTTCGGTGGCCTCCGTGTACATCTGCCGGCTCGCTTAGCCATGTTACGCGTGGCATGTATGAAATATGGGGCGTGCATGCAGGTGGAAGTCATTTACAATGATGGTATAATATGCTATTCATAACGGTTGGGTGTGAGGAACAGGCATGTTACTCGCCTTGTAATGTGTGTATCATAACATACGGTTTGCCAGGCAATTTGTCTTAATTAGGGGATGGTTGTTTACGATATAAGCCAACTTACGAACATCTGTAGGTGATGTATAAGTAGGGCCTACTGAACAGTTAATCAAGTTGGGCTGTATAGATGAATATAAAATATTATTTGCATTTACACCAACCCTTGTCAAATCAAGTTAAAAAAGTGAAGATTTAAATCATGATGGCATTACAATGTTACTTTTGACTCTCTCCTACCACTTAAGGGTAGTAAGTTCGAATCCCACTGTATGGTTGTTTTCCTATTCTGCACTCCACCCAGGTGGAGTAGTAACTGATATCATTCCTTAAATGCTCGGCTTAAAATGGAGTAATGGGATTCAAAGTGCCTTATAAAACTTAAAGATAGAGATCGCGGAAATGAATGCCTATTAAACCTCTTTTTGGAGGAAATGAATTGAGATCGACGTCGGAACATAATACTTATTTATGTTATAATTGCATTGTATGAATAAACTTTGTTTTAAAGATGTAAATAACTTTTTTAAAATGTAGCTGGTTAAAAATATCCTATTTTTCTTTTCTCATAAAAATCTGAATAAATTTAAATGTCAGTTCATAATGTCTGGTAGGGATCTGGTAGGAATGTGGTTTATATCTTAAATTCTGGGGAAAAAATTCGTATGAATTGAATTATCAAGCTTTGCTTGTAGTAGCAACCCCTGCAACTTTTTTAAAACGTTTATAGGAAATACATACATTGTTCATATTGTTTTGATGTTGTTAAATGTTTTGTGTATACTTTATATTTTCCTTGTTATTTGGTTTATGGAAAGTTGCAGAAACAAAAAATGAAATGAAATGAAAAAAATATGTGAGAAGGTGACTTGATACTATTTTAAAATCTGATCAGTTTCTGATCTTTCTTTGCCCCTCCACTTCTAAGAAGCTCGTCACAACCCCCATGTTCGAAAGGTATACATGTCTGATAGTTAAATAAATATGTTTACACAGTGCTTGCGTCAAACATGAGATTTCATAATGAGAGTTGCATAATTCAGTTTACATTTTTCAAATAGGGTATAATCAAACTACTATGCCTTTAAACTTATTTATAAAGAGTTCATTTCGTGTCACCACCCTGCCCTGATTGGTTGTCTCATTCTTTTATCAATGACGAACAAGTTGTATATAACTCGTGTGATAGTATGTATGCGGTAATTTGTCTTCATTATTACATGTCACACTTGTTTACGACATGAGTAATCAGCATACACTGTGATGGTCCCTTTTTATTCATGTGGCAATCTCTGTGAGCAATAGTCTCCCTTCGATTTGAACTAGAATTTTGCGATGTAAGAGTTAACTCAACTTTGAACATTATGGTATTTTCTTGAGGGAGATGTTGGTTGATTGTGACAGGACGTACCTATCAGAAGCGTAATGTTCCAAAAGTTTTGAGGGGGCAGACATGGCGTGTGGGGCGAAATTCGTATACAATTGCGAATGTTCAATCCTTAATCTTTTTATACAAAAATCTGATTTTTTTAAATATTTCAGTGACATGAACAGAAAATCATATCATATTCTAGCATTTCCGATTTCCCTTTCTTTCCTTTTCTCCTTATTTTTCTTGGTCATGAAACTTTCTGGGTTCATGGACCCAAAGCGCCACCTTTGTGCCAGTGATGCTTATTGCCAATTATACAATAAACTACATGAACAAACACAATCTACTACAGATAATGTCAATAGGTTAAAGTCATTTGAGGAATTCGAGAGAAAATAAGAAAAATAGAGAAGAAAAAAATAGAATGAGCGCTAAATGACAATCAAAATAAGACAGTTTTCTTGTTTGTTGTCTTTACTTCCGAAGAAATTTTCAGTGCATTGTAAACAATGTTTTTATATCAGCAAGGCGATGTTTTCACCCTTCACCCCTGGGCTCCGTAACACGAAGGTTTGCGATGAATTACAAATATGGAAGAACCGCACTGATTGGTCGCTGACCAGCATTTCAAACCTAATGCGCGTGTAACATTTATATTGATTGGCCAGTTCATTTAGCGATTGATCGCTAATCTTTGTGTTACGTCGAGCCCTGGTTTTGGTGTTTGCCCCCATGCTTATCTTTTATTGAATCGAATACCGCAATAGATTTGGAAGAACTATCTTAATGTCGTAAAAATGAAGATAGTTTGATAACTTTTCATTCTGTTGGCACAAGGGACTTCCCCATTTTACAGACAATAGCAACAAAAACTGATAAAACCGTCCACCCATCCACGCAGCTTTTATTTCATATTCATGCATGTCAAAAGTTTAACGCGGTGGCATTTCAACTATTCACCCTTAGTAATGAATTTGTTTACTTGTTTGTTTTTCACAAAAGTCCACTAAACAATTATTTGTCCGGTTGAACGAAATATAACCTTTAAAGTGATAGTTGTTTGTTTCGAAGAAATTTGATATGTAAGCCATTTCTTTATGTTAAATTGGATTTTGTAACCACCATTTTCATACAGAAAAGCAAGGATTTCAATTCAGCTTGTAAGATGTAACCTGATTACATTATGTAATGTCATGACACGTTTGTTCCTGCTAACATACATGTATATATGTCTTTTTAACAAATAGATAACAAAATTAGTTGATACGCCTATTCCATAATATCGACATGCAATTAAGCTTGAATGTTTGGTCTATAGCAGACATACGTCTGAGACATCTAAGAACATATATCTATTATTGTTGAGGCGTAAATTGGGAGAGCTGTATATGTAAAGTGCATAAAGCAATTTTAAGTAATCATGCGCTATATAAGCACCACTTTATTATCATTATTATTATCATTATTATTGTTATCATCATATTGATGATTGTTATTATTATAATTATCATCATCATCATTAACATCATCACCATCACCATTATCATTGTTATTATTATTATTATTATTATAAATATTATTAATCTAAATCAAACCTTTAAGGATTCATATGAATATGGTCTCATCGATAGGGAGGGATAAAGGGGAATGCTTATGTCATTATCTCTTATCTACTTAACGGGTTGTGTTTAGGACATGCTTAAGGTCATTCGTCTTAATTAGGCAACTTGTTTACTTCACTTTACTATACACCACCACTGACCTTAGATTCCATAGGCGGTCAGTAAGGTCACAGGCGAGCACGGACAAACATATAGCCTTTACTACTTCATACGATAAAATTTAAACTATAAATAGTTTCGCATGATTTTTTTCCAAATTCACAAAAACATATATGTGTAAAACTTTATATTTTAAGCATTTAGAAGTTAACGCAGTATAAAGTGTTTAAGTAATCGTGCAGTTATTAATTTCATTAACATCATGATTTATCAATACTATCATATCATAATTATCATTTGCCCTCTTGCTCTAGTCATTATAATTGTGTATTATTATCATCATCACTATTATTTCATCTGCATTATCGTTTTCGTTGTTATCACTATCAAATGATAATGATACAAAATGGTGTTACGTTAATATATGCCATAATGAAATGAAATCAATGCGCAATGAGTTAACACTAAAGTGTATTAACATGCTCTCTTGTCAACAAGTTAACATTTCATCAAAATGTGATGTTTCAAATATAGAAATGATGATTTCTCATAAGTATTCACCGCAAATGTTACATTGTGAAGAGCAAGTAAAATTTGAGATTTAATGACGGTGTTCGATAACGAACAAGATTTTACATGAATTGGAAAAGTGAACAATTGTCAAGGCAAAATTTAGGTACACAGATATTGAGTAACAACTGCAGATGTGACAATTGTATCCTTATCTAAATTGATTATTTGAAAGTCGTATATCCGTGCGTATATATGGTTAAGCATTTACAAATCGGATTACGCGTATAAAGGTCTGAAATGGTTTCGCCTTTTATTTTAAGTTTGATCCTTTTACTTTCCTCCCTGCATGTATACTTTAAACAAGTGGAAACATTACAGATAATGTATAAATCCGATCAAATTGTCACAAATCATTAAAAAATGATACCCATGGAAATGTTTTCAAATATTAAAATCACGGCCAACATTATGTAAAGTGAATAAAGATACCAATGATCGAGATTTGCATTGGTCACGTTGATGAAAGATTGTTTGTAACTTATCCGACGCATTTCATTTTTTCTTGTGTTTAAGTGATTTTTGTTGATATTATCGCGACATCCGTAAATATTTCATCATAACACGCAACAGTTTGAATGGAAGATTCTATTCATTAATTTCTTATTTCTACATCGCTAAAATGTAGTACTTTCGTCTGCAGATAAGGATGGGGTTGAAAATTTTGGTGGAGAGTATTAACAAACAAATTACGTACATGCAAAAAAGTTATCCTAATGTTTAACCCTGTGGTACGCCATTTGACTCGTAAAATGTTGTTATTTTCTCCCCAATATGTCGTGAGAGTGGTGTATGTGGACCTTAATCTCATTATTAATCCTTTTACGGTCTTTTTTCTGGTAAAAGTTGAGATTATTATTTCTTCGATTATGAGAATGCAATTTAACCAGTAAAGACAATTTATACAGTGCGTATCAAAAAAAAGTTTACACTTTGAAAAAAGTCCTGGGAATTAAAAAATACACATTACGTGGGTATTTTTTTCACATATAATCTTGGGTTTGGGTCTCATCTATCCAATGAAAGTAAAAGTTTTGTCAGAATGTTACACTTGAGTGAGCACTGTCCATTTCTGTAAAGCTCGCAGAAATCTGTTTGCGCAGAAATGCTCGTTTTCATGCTGTGTCAAGTCGAAAGGACGAAATCAAACTGACACTACGAAAGATTTATCATACATTTCCCTTGCACTTTTAGTCAATTGGAATAAAACGGATACATTCAAGCATTTTGTGACAAATTTGCCATCCAAATTGAAATTTCAACACTCAATAAGCACAACCTTTACCCTATTTGTGCCAGCTGAAGCTGAGGACATAACTGAATCTGAACCAAAGTTTATATCAGACATCTTCAGCATTTTTTCACTAAATTTTTATCATTGAAAGTTGGTTTACATTTCATTTTTCATTTAATACTTGTTTCTCCACACTTTTCCCAAGCTTAGCAACGATTAACAAAATGAAAATCAAGCTTAAGCCATTTCATGTAAATCACAGCTCAGTGTAAAGCAAATATCGTCACGATGGCCTCGGTGTGTGGGGGAGTGTGGTGGGCAAAATGCACTCTTCGAAGTGTTTTGGGCAAGGAAACAAGCCAAAGAATGTAGAAGATATCTTCAAATCAATTTTACTAGCTAAATTCCATGGGTTCTTAATGATTAAGGGCTACTTTTATTCGCATAACTATTTCAAAGTTCTGCGCAAATTATTTTTCACTAACTTTTCAAAAGTAAGTGGTGCTCAGTCAAGCGGAAATATTTTTCGACAGTTATATCGTCATTTGCTTTAATGGACCTGTACCAATGTTAACATGTGGAACAATCTTCCGCATACATTCGTAATTCCGAAGCTTCGTAATTCCGAAGGTTCGGTTATTCCGAAGGTTCGTATTTCCGAAGGTTCGTTATTCCGAAGGTTCGTAATTCCGAAGGTTCGTCAATCCGAAAACGAAATAAGGTTCGTAATTCCGAAGGTTCGTTAATCCGAAAACGAAATAAGGTTCGTAATTCCGAAGGTTCGTTAATCCGAAAACGAAATAAGGTTCGTAATTCCGAAGGTTCGTTAATCCGAAAACGAAATAAGGTTCGTTAATCCGAAAACGAAATAAGGTTCGTTAATCCGAAAATTAAATAAGGTTCGTATTTCCGAAAATGAAAATAATTCATTTTGGTAACAAAAACGATGTTGTCATTACAAGATTAAAAATATTATGCAATGATAGTAATAACGATCGATGATACATGCGTGTGTTGTGGCCAAAGCATGTATTTTATTAAGAATATATGCGCCCTGATCAAGCATAGGCTAATTTCGATTTTATCTGAGCAATTGCTGCCTAAGCAAATGGTTTAAAGATGCAGGGGATCAAGTGTGTTGGAAGCGTGCGAGCAACCTCTAGATAATAGGATTTGTATTGGAGGGATGTCATTTTTAATAACAGCTTCTGCTGGTAATACAAATAAAAATAATACTAATAATGATCCTTGTGAGATGTTGAAAGTGCGAATCGCAAGCTCAAACTAGTAGACATTTCATGTAACAAGACGCGAAGTGAGCATTCGGGGCATTTTTTGTAATCGTGAGAAAGATGTGTATCTTTCTAAAGAATTAATGCGAGGGCGAGCTGTAATTTGTTTATATACAGACCTGGGGCCCGTTGCATGAATCTTTTTACCTGAGAAAACTCAGGTTGTTTTTACAGGAGTTTTTGTCCTGTGCTAAAGTCAATGGCGGAAATCAGACTAACCTTTATAGTTTTCAGTTTTACCAGAGTTTTCTAAGGTAAAATTTTTTATGCAACAGGCTTCAGAAAGTTATCTTTTAAGGACTGCATTTAGTGACTCATGAATAGAATATATATCTCACGAACTAGATAATGAGAGCGTGAACCGCAAGCTTAAAATTTGTGATATTCCAACCTGAAGACTGGACATTTCATACTTCTTTTTTGTAACTAGGAATAAAATGAGTTCCTCAATAAACAATACTTGATGCGAGCGAGAAACGTGAGTCAAATTTTTCCGATTTTCCAACCTGAAAACTGGACATTCTAAGCATTCTTGTAAAAAAAATAATAATAGCTGGGAGAATAGTTTCAGAACTGAAGTGGCTTCCCTGGGTAAATAATATCTATATCAATATTATCATTATTATCATTCTATAGGCCCACATGAAATTTCCAAAAGTTTGAGCACGTGATTCGCTCGCAACATCTAACAAGGATGCCCTATTAACAGTAATTGACCAAAAAGGCGAATTTTACATCTTTAGATTTGACTTTTCCCCCCAAACCGCTTGCTCTCTACGCTCGCAGAAATGAAACGTAAATATATAACTTTAGTGATCACTAAAAAAATTGTGCTCAATTTAATTACTACAAAACACACAACCTCGTTACACAGATGATAATCTAATGGTGAAAATATCCGTTTGCACCAAATTGCCCCTATCGGCCCCTTTATTTGCTTTGCCCCCCCCCCCCAAAAAAAAAAAAAAAACGTTCCGCCGCCATTGGTAAAACACGCATCTTCTTCATGGCTAACTGCAAAAAGTTCTTAAAATGTCCCCTTTAGATCAGGTCAGAGCTTATATATTTTAAAAATTCTATTCGCGCTTCTTGCTAGCAGTTATTATCTAAATTTAGTTACATAGGCATCTCGCTTTGAAGATCGCAAACATATTGCTCATCATATAAAAAAAATATATAGCTCGCGCTCGCATTATTTAAAAAGGGTTTATCATGTTATTACATATTTAATTTATTTTATAGCTAATTATTGACTGTTAGGAGTACCCTTTCAAAGAAACAAACAAAAATCAACTTTAAACTGCCGATCAAGGAAAATATGGCTTAAAAAAATTGCCCCCCCCCCCTATTTGACGAAAGTTGGATCCGCCGGGAGGGAGGCAGGGGGCATTTGCACCCCAAAAATGAAATAAAAAACAGGGGAATTAATATTTTCCAAAATGGGAAAGTTCCTTTTTCAAAAATAAATATGCCGTTTTTCATGTTTTTTTTGAAATAAAATACTCTTATTAAAGTATACAAGTTAAGTTAAGTTTTTCATGCTGGAATATTGCAAATTTTCAGCTTGCGCTTCGCACTCTCATTCGATTGGTGAAATATGCATCCTAAAGAGGTCACTAAATGCTTTCTTTAACAGGTTCCTTTTCTGGTCAGTATGTTTAAGCTCGCGTTTTGCGCTCGTGTTAATTCTTTAGTTAGATGCACATCTTTTTAATGACAGCAGAAATCTGCTCGGAATTTTAAAAACTAACTTTCATTTTTTATTGAAATAACCTAAAGTTTTAGCTTGTGATTCACGCTCGCAACACCTCGCAATAATGCCATTTTAAGAATAATTGACCACAAAAAAACGTTATACAACTTCACCTTTGAATTTGTTTTATCAAGCCGCTCGCTCATTATACTCTCTCCCGAAAAATAAAGCCTAAATATACATTTTGCCAAAATAAGAAGTCACTTCAAAAAAGTTTTTCTCTACTTAATCACTATCAAACACACAATGACTTCAAGCAGATGATAATCCTAAGGTGAAAATATCACCAAAGTGCCCATTTTGACGTATGAGTTTCATTTTCTGGCTTTACCCCCAACGAAAATTCGTACGACCGCCCTTGCCTTCCCATCCTCATAATAATTGAACGGCAACAGTGTCCCCCGCTCCCCTCCCCTTGCCTCTGCCTCTGCTTTCCCGGTTTTCATTTTTCGGATTAACGAACCTTATTTTGTTTTCGGATTAACGAACCCTATTTTGTTTTCGGATTAACGAACCTTATTTCGTTTTCGGATTAACGAACCTTATTTCGTTTTCGGATTAACGAACCTTCGGAAAAACGAACCTTATTTCGTTTTCGGATCAACGAACCTTCGGAACAACGAACCTTATTTCGTTTTCGGATCAACGAACCTTCGGAACAACGAACCTTATTTCGTTTTCGGATTAACGAACCTTCGGAACAACGAACCTTATTTCGTTTTCGGATTATCGAACCTTCGGAATAACGAATCGTCGGAATTACGCCACAAATGTTCGGATTAACGAACCCTTTTTCGTTTTCGGATTAACGAACATCGAGGTATAGGCAATTTACGTGTTTCGGAATTACGAACCTTCGGAATAAAGAACCTTCGGAATTACGAAGCTTCGGAATTACGAAGTGTAACCCAATCTTCTGGATATTACAAATGTATAATTTTACATGATTTTTTCAAAGTGTAAACTTTTTTTTGATACGCACTGTATAGTAACCCATCTATTTACTATTTAAATGGGGGTACTGCCGGCGTGTATTATTTCCCCTAGGCAGCAAGGTGGATATCTCTCCCCAAAGTTAGGTGGACCAGGGACTAGAAAATTTGACAAGCCCCCCCAAAAAAAAAGGTTATCACCCCCCAAATAAGGTTATTTCGTCCAAAATACATGTTTCCATCACAAAAGACCATAAATACATGTAGTATAAGGGACAATTGATATTGTGTCCCCTACTATTTTGGGAAGGGGATGTCCCCCTGTCCCCCTGGGATTTCCGCCTATGCTAGGCAGTACCCCCTGTAATTCTGTTAGGTGTTGCAAAACGTAGAAATGTAACCCCTAAAATGACCTATACTTTGTATTGACTGCCTTTTTGTCATTTCTATTCAAATTTCTATGGACTTTCATTTTGTAGTGAAACCCTTTTTTCTTTACAAATTTACATCAGCATCCCTACTGAAAAGAAAATCGATCCCAGGGCCCCCCAGGGCCCTGTTCAATGGCTGAAAATCATGTTGAAATTGATTTTTCGAGTTGCGTTTGATTCCAATTCCTTCTGCGAGGCATAAGCATAATACAGTACTTACTCACTTTTTTAAAAGGTGTTTGTAACGTTATCCAACACAAAATGGGCCAAACTTTGAAATGGGCCTTATTTCAAAATTGAAAGGGAACAGCTTTAAGTTATACTAAAGATTGAGTGATGTCATATAGGCAAAAAAAACAACAACAAACATATCGATTCTTTATTACTTCAAAGAAATGTCAATATCGCTATATTTAGACATTTTATGAATACTTAACACTTAACGAGCTCAGAAGTACTTCATATGGAGATTCACCTGCGTTTAACCTTTTACAAAGCAAATAAACCTCACACTTTAAACAGGTGGGGACCTACTTTTCAGTAATAATATTTACAACATACAAACTAATATTTTCTTCTGTATGGATAGAATAAAAAAGCCAAAAGGTGTCAAAACTCATTTTGAAAAGAAATACTTAAAACAAAATGATTCATAAATGTGTCTAAGGAGGGCGTAAGATTTGAAGCATAAGAAATATGGAGGTCAGTGCCAATGGGGGGGGGGGGTGCGGGCGATCTAGGTCTGAGCTCGGTCATCATATCACAGGGAACAGGGGCCCGTTGCATAAAACTTTTTACCTGAGAAAACTCAGGTTGTTTTTACCGGAGTTTTTGCCCTGTGCTAAAGTCAATGGCGGAAATCAGACTAACCTTAGTTTTCATTTTTTTACCAGCGTTTTCTCAGGTAAAAGTTTTATGCAACAGGCTTCAGGAAGGACTTGTCCGAAGTATTAAAACTGGTACATGTATTTCATTGAGGTGAAGCCTATAGTTGAGTGTGCCGAAGGTAAAGGTTTAGGGTTTAGTTCAGCAACAAATTGTAAATTCAAATGGATAAATGAAGCATATTAATGTTATAGAGTAATAGGAATATTATATAATCAAACCGATCAGAGTTAGGTTTGTGCCTTACTGTATATCTGGTATTAACCACTTTACTCTGAAACCTGATGCTATCCCCTTTGGGCAATTATTTTACAGGGGTGCTGGTTTGAATTTTGACAAGCAAAAAAAAAAAAAAGAAGAAAATTCTGAAAAACGAAGGCGATTTGGGTCCAGGATAACTTTAAAAGGCAAAATGCAGCTAACCTGGGTTAAATTTTTGCATATTTCAAGGGATACTGTCTAGCTTCATATATATGGGGCGGTTACCCCTCTCCCCACGGGCGTCAATCCATTCTTCTGATAGGGGGGAGCAAAATCATGAATCAACAATCAAACGTTATGCTTGCCCCAATATTTTCATTAGTGGGGCGATCGCCCCTGGCCCCACCCCTGATCGTCGCCTCTGCCGCTCCCCTCTCACCCCCGACAGCGACGCCCCTGCGAGTGATCCAACAAAGTTTCTCAATCCTCGACCAAGCGATCCTTCATAAGACTCTCAAAAGATTGAATTTTAGTTTTGTTTTGTTGAAAGAGAATAGTTATAAATGCAAAAGACTTTCATTATCCTGGAAATACAAACGGTCGTATCGTTGTTTTTTCGATCCCTCATTGCACGTACGGTGTTAAGTTAGGATTTCCCTGGAAATTCCCGGAACGATAGAGTCGGCAATGTTATCATGTATACCTGTTCAAATCCATCTGACATATTTTAAACTACTATCGTTATTATTAAAATTTCATGAATATCCAAAAATTATTAATGCAATTATTAACTAGGTATAGAAAACGTTTTTTGAAATATGTATCTTATTAAGAATGCTACAACGTCAAGTAACCTGTCTAAAATTGTATCTTAAAGTACGTGCATGGAAGTAACTCCACTGTGAAATGACTAAATGTTTTAGTGTTAAAAAACAGAGGTACTTTGGTATTGTTTTTTTACATCTCACATCAATAAACCATCTCATACTAATAGAATTCGTTTTCTTACTTTTATAACAAATTTGTAGGTTTTTTTATTCAATTTTCACTTTAGAAATCAGGGGTCATCCCCTGCCCTCGCATTTCTCCGCCATCAAGATATATCTTGCAGTCAAGAAAACATTCACTCGCATAGGGTGTGTGCAACATTAAGTGAAAGTAATCTTCGAGATAATAACAAATTATAGAGCATGAATATTACATATATTACATAATACGTGCGTGGTGCTATAAAGAAATTAAAAAAAAAAGAAAATTCAACTTTTGATTTCAAAATGATGGGGTGAAGTGCAGAAGAATAAGAGACAGAAGGAATAAGAATCAAAGAAGAAATAACGAGAAATAAAAAGAGAAGAAATAAGAAATGTGGTATAGAGAAAAATAAATAATACAAGAAGACGAAAAAGAAAGATGGAGAATTAGAAGAAACAAAAAAAAAGATGGAAAAACAAGAAGAATTGTAAGAGTAAAAAAAAGTATACCTTGGGAAAATCAATACAGACCAAGCGTGGTCTCATATAATAAAATATGTATGGAAATAAAGTTTTACCACCAATTTACTAGATGTTTTACTTCATTACTCTATGAAGGTTTTAACGGTACGATGAATCAACAGTTATTCGATTTTTTTTCTAGACGATGTTTGTCAGCTTTATCAAAATACGTTGTCTTTTACGATCTTGCAACGTTAGCACCAGACTCTAAATCATGTCTAATTCGACAAGTAATGGCAAGCGATAATTCATATTTTGACATCTGATGTTGGTTCGTATGACATAAATGTAAATTGAAATCTCAAGGTAAAATCCCTTCAAAGGTACAAGTCACCACTAGGTGTTTCTTTTAAAAGGGTGTATTTCATGACGCATTTAAAAGATAAGTATGTAGTCTTTGAGTATACCATCGGAAGCATTATGATCAAGATGATACCATCATCAAAAGTAGAAATGATTTCTGCGATCTGAAAAATAAAATCGAGAAAGCCATTTGCATGTTCTCATTTTTTTCAGTCACATGCAACTTTATCTTCCATGTCTTCTATGTCTTCAAGGGAAAGAATTTTCACAACGGATAAATCGAAACCAATCCTTAAACCAATCTTAAATTGACATTGCCAAGGATAACATACAAATCCGATTTCACGACTCCTGGTGTTATATCTTTTACCCCTCAAAATATAAGTTTTAGCACCGAGGAAAATAAACCTGCCTACAAGGGTTACCTTATGAAATAAAGAGGTTTTCACATCTCTGAACCACAAAATGAGAAGGTCACTGGCAGTAAATATTGAATATGCCACGAGACCTTTATGTGGGTTCAAGGGTGACCATGTTTTTGATGAAGGTACAGATGAAAGTGTTAGTTATTTTACGTTTTATTTGGGGTCGAGGTGTCGCGAATACCCTATCACGTGTGCTACGAGGTAATGGTTTGTTAGTAAATATTTACTCACATTAGAAACGGTTACGTGATAAAGGGAGGCACATGAAGGTCCATGCCTGAAGGCTGCGACATGAAACCAAGTGAAATGTCGTTTCCATAAACCTTCACTGTACGAAAATATGCTGTTTATAGGGATTGGTATCAGGTACAAGAATCATGCATTTTTTCTTAAATTGTACAAAATTTACTTTACTTTTGAGACACAATGTTTATAAATTTTGGCACATTTTGGATCATGAGAAAAATGGCAGTACGTGAAACAAATTACGCACGTCCAATTATTATTTTCAACGATTTATTGATCTTGAATATTTGCTAAATGAATATTTTCAAAAGAAGAAAATAAAATCTATTACGATTTCTCAAAAAGAACGTTAAATACAGGGCCTTCCACAATGGCAATTTTTCAGCAACATACCATCAATACCATTAAAATGATAATTGAGAAAATATTAAATAGGATGACACAAGGACGGGAAATAGATAAGAAAATTATCCAAGAACCTAACAGGACAAAACATACGCTATCCCAGAGAATGTTGCTGTTCTCAGGGTAGAAAGTCGTGGAAAATGGTTTGAAAATATCCTATAAGCTTCCAGTTTGTAAAAAAGGAAAATTGAAATTGGTGGTGATTTTTTTACCTGAATGCAAGAAAAACATGTACACGTAAGCTGAATGAAGCAAGCAACGAGAGAACCAACGGCTTAATTTCATCTTCGATGGACCTAGGAAGAAGGATAAATGCCTATACCAATTAAAGGGTGCAAGCATAAGACGAGAATTAGAAGAAGAAGAAGACGAAGAAGAAGAAGAAATTAATGACAGCTTCATAGGCCTGCTGGTTTTTAAATTTCACTTGGAAACTGAATATATTGACAATTGAATAATATCAATAATGACTAATCATTATGTTTGATGTAGCCTCTTGTGATATAATCAAAACAGAAACTCTTGAGAGACAAGGCTGATATCTTCAAAAAGCTTAATTAGTAAATAAATCAGTCTCGTGATTTGGGAAGATTATCAAGCAAGTGATTATGATGACTATCTATATCTTAAGTGGGCAGGAGAATTATCTTTCATATTTGCCGTTGTTTTTGATGATTCACCAAAGATGGGGAATCTTTTGCCAAAGGATCAAATCCACGGGGAAATATTCCAGGTGGGACCCTTGGCATCTCGGGTAAATTTAAAGAGTCAATTATTAAACATATATTCAAAAAATTGAATTGCTCAAATGCTTTTATCTGACAACGGCTGTTTCTCCCTGGCTTTAACTATGCCATAAATTATTGAAAATTATCTTGATTATTAATTAAGAAATTTCATTCACTATTGTACTATATTTTGTTAAAGTTCAGTGTTTTTTATCATCATACCCTGATCCACGTCTAAAAGCAGGTACGAATACTGTGTTGCGGTTAATTTGAAAGCTATGGTTAAAGCTATATCACGTGGTACGCGCGAATGCGCCAATTGGATGTCAGGAAAAACTGTTCGTAATGTATAAAGCGCGGCCTCCTCTTTTCTCAAACTGCACGGCGTCGCCACCGTCCGGTGAAGATTTACGTACCCCCGTGAGAACTCTTCAATCAATATTTATTGAGATGAAGGACGACGGATAAAGAAATAAATACGTATGAAAGATGGCGACCAAAGGTTAATATGTGAGTTGGAATTCGTCCAGAGGAAAGAAACAAATATGCCCCATGGTTGAACTCCGGTTGAAGTTTGCCAACGTTCTCACAGTCTGACGTCCTTTTGTTTGTCTTCTCATATTCCGTTCTTCTTTTTCTTCTTCTTGTTCCTCGTCATCACCTTCTTCTTCCTCCTCTTCTTCTCCTTCTTCCTCCTCTTCTCCCTTTTTTTCTTTCTCTCCCTCTTTAAAATCATTTCTTCTACCATCTTAACTTTTATAATCTTTATCTTTCATTCCATGCCTCATTCGATCCTCTCACTTCTCTCATTGTTCTTTTCTAGTTCTGTATCCCCCTTCTCTCTCTCTCGGTCACTCTATCTCTGTATGTCACCTCTAAAAATCTCCATCCTCCCATTTTAACCTCCCAGAGCATGTTCAGGAAAAATATACCTGGAATTTGGTGCACTCCACCCAAGTGAAATAAATATAACGGATAAGATATTTCCTAAAATTCTCGAAACGCCAGGCACTCTATCTCGCACTAAACATGCTAAATAAATTCCAAAGGTCTTTGTGCATGTTCGAAGCAAAGACATAAAGCTGGTAATATGATACGTGCACAATTATTGAACATCATGATTATTTGATTGTTTTTGTTTATGATTTTTTCTTTCTCCTTCTATTCCGTCTTACAGGCTGTCGAAGAATGTGTCCATTTTTTTACAATGCAAAATTGAAAGCCATAAGCTGTTCAGACGCTTCTTTGATATTTCGATGTGTAAATCCTGCGTAGGGACCTTTAATTTGACACACAAATCCCTCATATTGATCCAGCCCACATTATCAAACTAATCAAAAAATGATATATTCTACTTCATTGCTTGAAAATGCGACCATACGAAAAGTCATGAATAGGTATAAGACATTTAATGCAACATAGTAGGGCCAATATAATCAGAGTTACAAGTTTACTGGAATTCTTCCAGGAAGAAAATCGTTACAATAATAAAACTAATGTCAACACTCTTGATTAGATATGATATCGAGTTCTTTCTTATTGATAAATATTAGTCACACTAAACAAATAAGTCTCCCTCTACCTTTCGATCTTATCCTATCTCCAATTTATCATATCGAACATATTGTTGGATCTTTACCAATATCAATGACACCTCCATAGAAGTGATTCTGTCTCCTTGTACCATTCAACTTGTATCTCCAATGAAATTGAGTCACTCTCCTTGTCAATGTGATTAAAGCCTAATTGAAGACTAGGATGTAATGATGTACAGATACACACTGCGAGGGAAGTTAAGCGTGACGTACCTTTAATAATGCCATACTAAGAACACGGGTACAATTTTTGTACATTTCAGGTCTAAAGGTACTAATAATGCGAAAGTAAAGGTGCTCACAATTCCAGAAATGGTACACATTCGCACTCTCCCGATTGCATCTATTTCAAGTTGACCCAGTTTGTCTTTAATAGTTCAAAGTTGTATATATGAATATATATATATATATATATATATATATATATATATATATGACTCGCATCTAACAACAACAACAAATCCTACAGACTTCCTTCACACAATGCATCACCCATACTGTCTCGAGACCTGAACCGATTTATTTTTGACAAGATAAAAGTATATTATGTGCATGTAGGTCACGTAGATCATACGATACACAGTTCTCTGGTCTCTCCTTAATTTGTTGTACTTTTAATTATAGCATGGACATTTATCTCGCTTCTGAGTGGGATGCGTATTTGCCTTGTAGTTTTCTTATAAGGACAGAATACCACCGCCAGACGAAACAATAGAGAAATAAAGACTGTTTTCACCAGCCCAACCCTAATTACGCTAATCATTTCCAAAGGGGGGCTGCTCAAACAATACCGCTACGATGAGACCGGGGTGTTTAGGCTGAAAACATGACAGTTTCAGTCATTTGAAGCGCTGGTGATGAGGGCTTTGGAGCGACAGCAAAGGTCGAAAGTCAGCTCATCAAGCCAAGTCTTGGCCTCAATCACCTGAACCATGTTTAGCGTTCATTGGAACTTGCCATCCAGATCAGCACACCTTTTGGGGCGTTGTGGAGTCACTTGTAGCAATGGCAAAGTCCAGATTTAACGTACAGTTCAGGTGTTTTTTTCCAACAGAAGACGATACATATACATTTTTTTTTCAAAACAAAAATCTTTTAAATTGAAATACATACTGTTCTCCTCTTCTTTGAGTCTAAAAGAAATATATTATGTCCACTTGACACAACCCCCCTCCCCCGAAAAAAATATAATTATAAATAAATAAAATCTAAAGGCCTGCTGGATAAGAGAAATCCACAAGAAAACAAGGATTGTTTAATGGTTCCTGACTAAATTACAGCAAAAATCATGAAATTATAATATTCTTTCAGAACAAAAATGATACAGAAGTAAGTAAAACAATTTATTGTGTTCTATTGACAGATGGGGTCAAACTGTGTTGTCTTCATCGTTTAAAGGACGCGTGGTATATTAGATGACAGACGAGGATGGAAATGACAAAATGACAGGATAATGTCGCACAAAATAAAGAAAAAAATGTCATAACCTTACGCAGTTTAAACACCGGGGGGGGGGGGGGGGGCTCCTTTTGGGGGTTACTCACACCTGAAGATGCTTTTCTACTATTCAAGATGCAGCTCCCTGTGCTCCCTTTGTTATGACAACAAGTGGGGCAAAACGATGCACAAAACTCTCATGATCAAGGAAATCTACCAACACCTGGGATTACAATTTAATCCCCCATATTGTAGCAAATTGAACTTATTTTTCCCAGTCCCATGACATTTCGTTTTCACCTAACCCACAACATTTCGTCGAAATTCGTCGCTGGTAATGTGATTTTATTTACGACCGGCGAGATCGCATGACGCAGATTTGTTGGGGTACAAAAACAGTGATCGGAAATGTGCGTTTACAGAAAGTTCAAGGACAAAATGATGGCTCCGAAGGGTGGTTGACTCTATGGCAACGCGTCAAACAATTCCCAGCCAAGAATCACTACACAAAACACGGAAAATCAAGGATATGTATAAATATCCATTGGGAATAGAAAACTTTTATCCACATGTCACGATGAACACAAAAAAATCACGATTGTACTCCATCAGACTTTTTTTCCTCTGCGATTAAATCATTGCGTTGATCTTTTCAAATTGTAGGGATATAACATTGGCTATATAACATGAAAATCATGAAATATTCTTTATGATTCGATATTCCTTTCTAGTTTGCAATTAATTGACTAATAGGCCTATCGATTCAGCCATTATCTGTAATAATGATTACATGGTGTGTAATTAAGGGTATATAGGGTATTGCTTATTGGCAATTCATTTAGGGAAACTGTGTTGTTGTTCTAAAAAAATGAGGAAACTCTCAAACCGTTCGCCATTTTTTTTAAATAAAACGATTTAAAAAATTATTGTCGAACTTTTCATGTATTAATCGTGGTCGAATTACGTCATGCGCCATGTCCACTCGTGGAGCGTTGTGTCACAGTGGATTATTCTCCAGAATTTGAAAGAGATGGTCGTAGGTTCGAGTCCTAGCCATGGCGTAGGCGTAATTTCCTTCAGCAAGAAACTGATCCATGATGCGCTGCACTGAACCCGGGTGAGGTAAACGGGTACCTTGAAGGAATTTGTTCCTTGAACTTGAAGGAATATATTCTCCTTGAAACGCATGAGCCCATGACAGCTGCTGTGCTAAAGCCAGGGTAATTATGCTGCATTACCGTAGAGTGCTAGAGAGTTCTGATAAAAGATAGGCGCTGTGTATAAGCAAGTATAATTATTTTAAATATGTGACAATAATTGTGGACTTAAATCTCATGTGTGTTGTATTTCCGATTTTTTTTTGTTACATGAAACTGAATAACATCCCCATTCATGCTCATGTTCACATTTTTAGGAAAGGTAAACCTTGTTATTTTTTTCAGTACAACGCTTGTTCAAAATTTCATCATAATTCCAAATAAGCTTATTGTGTTGGACAGGAGCTGACCTTTAATAGACTTCCGTATTGATATGACCTAATAATATACCTACCGAATCTTCCAGATATGATAATTAACCAAAATCTAATTGCCTTATCTTCCCTCATGCTATGCCAGTGACGTCACGACCAGGGTTCAGTTCGCGTTCAAGAGTCATATTGTACCGGTGTCCCACCGTGAAGGAATGTCTCAGTAATTATCACTGTACACACACCGGGAATTTGAGCACCCCGTGAAATTGTGGAACACGTGAAATTTGGGAATTCTCCCCCCCCCCATCTTCTTGGTCCGCGTTTTCCCCTGAACTTTTGACCATTGATAATGATTGATTATTTACTTTAACTCGAATCTTACTACCGATATAATCACAGGAAGATGTGCTGATTCAGTGATAGATATCTGCTGAGTAACATATTTGATTTTGGAGATGTATCTGATATTTTCTTGAGTTCAGTCAGAACTTCGGGTGTCATCGTCTGTCTGTTCTATATTTACATAAAATTTATATAAAAGTTTATGAGCACCTTTAATTTGCGAGTGTTTGAGTATTCTATGGTTAGCAAGAATTATAATCAATTATAATTGATTTCTGTACTTTATTAAAAATATATGATATGCAAAAAAATACACATTCGATATGGTCCTCGTAACTTGTTCTACGATATCTCATCCCAAAACCAGTAATGGGAAAAATTAATATGAATCTGAATGAAAATAAACCTCCTTATTGATTTGTCCAATTCGATAATTGTTCTTTTGATTACTCCAATCATCCAACCACTTTTTCAATTCAGATTCATTCAATTATGAAATAACAAAAACAAAATCAAATCAGGTTGTTAGGTATTTGAACCAAACAAACTATGGATTTTACATTTGAAAATACAAATTCATAAACAAATTTTGGTACAAAATCACTGACTAAATTATTCGATCTTGTATTAACAATCAGTGGCTTTAAATGATAAAGCTTTGATATGAAAGTAGACCACTTACCATCCGACGATTCGCTAGTAAAAACTAACGCACTGCTGAGTGGGTGGATATTAACCCCTTGACGATAAAGTCGACAACGGAAGTGGAAAGATGCTGCTTCCTTTCTTTCACGACATCAGCAGCGGTCCTATTCTATTCCGACCCTGCCCTCGACCAGGTTCAATTTCTCAAATCCTCCATTACTTCTTTGTTTTAATTAAACCGAGGTAAGATTGACAGGGATGACCTGCACTGATGAGGATGGTGTTTTCTTGATGAGCCCAGATGATTGCCACAGTAGGGGAATATACACTAGTCTTCACCTCGAGCGCACTTACAGATATATTGCCCGTGGACTTACCCGTTAGAATTCGTTGGCCAACATGGTATTATAATTATATTGCAAACTGTAAAATGGTGTATATTCTCACATTTTGAATAAAACCTCATTCTATGTTCAAAGAAATGTGGAACTTATATTTTAATTGTATCTAATTGGAAGAAAAAAAAATGCAAAATTGAAGCAAAACTTAAGAAGGGTGTAATCATGGTAATGGTATAACATGTAGTATAAGGTTATTTTGAATTAAGTTTCGTCGACATTACCCCCCCCCAAAAAAAAAAATGAAAACAAATAATAAATAAAACAAAAATGATAATGTTGTACTACGTGACAATGCTGCTTCACTGCTCCAAAGTATTGGTATTTAGCACAATTTTTGCTAAATAACGATATTAAAGCGATCCAACGACAATAAAATCGTAATTGCATTAATGGATTTAATATTGATGACTCAATTTAAATAGGAAAGATTGATTACATAAAGTGATATTTTTCCAGACGGTAAAAGTGTCGTGATAAAAGACTAAGGAGACCTTTTCTTGGTTCATTGCTGTACGTGCTCATCTGATTGTTTGATTCCATCAGAACCCCGCTCCCAGAGGTAGAATAGGGACATCGAAAGCCTGTTATGTGGGGCGTGGGGTACAGATGAGCCCCTTTTTTCTAATGAGGACATAAATAAATTCCAATGTCCATACATATCACTAGTTATTTTCATTTTTTAACGGTGGTTATACTCTAAACTCGCCCCTGTAAATATTTTAATAATGACAATCTATTTTTATAGGCAAGACGCTGTTAAATTATTAAAGGCGCCTAGCACTTCGACGTGTATAAAGAACATGTCTTTTGTGCTTTTTGGTGGATTTAAATCGACTAACAAACTTCTTCAATATAAATTCTCATCCAAGCTCAGACGAGACAGAAAATATGATAGGCCTATTATTTTTATTAGTCAAAAGTTAACTTATAAAACTGTCCCATGTCATATAGATTTTCGAAGATCTACAATCCCTTTAGAGATGATAAAGACGGCTTTCTTTTTACTTTAAACTTGAAATAATCATATTTTTTGTATAGTTATCACTTACTCGTTTGTCTTAAAAAAGGATAATAAAAAATTATACTGTTTCAATGTGATTTTCTGCAGGTTTTCATGAAAATTTATACTTTCTGTTATTTTCTCATTTTGTTGCGTTCGTTCACGACTTATCAATATGCCTTCAAGAGAAGTTCAGTACATATGAATTGAAATATATTTTTTACATGTACAATATGACACGCTAATCTAAATAACTTCCTAATAATATATAATTCTACAAAGATATTCATCAAAATTTTATTTCAAGTGACTGTTAATTCAAAAAGATAGATTGTGCTTTTTAATTCACCTTATGTAATGACCCTGACCATTTCTGATGGATAATTCTTGCATCAAAATATCAGCACTATTCTAATTTGCATAACAAGCCTAAGAAGGAAATTGCCAACTAAACTCAGCAGGATTATATTATGGACTTCTACCCCTAGGTAAGATTTCAACAATAAAGGCTAGAATGTCTCAACTAGGTGTGATAAAATATTTAGAAGTTGAAATATAAAAATGAGTGAAGCATACACTGATGACTAAGGTATTCTAAACGATAACAGGAGTATAATAAGAAATAGTACAGAGATCTTTGGGTAACCTTGGAGCTCATGTAATCAAATATAAAAAATGAGCAATAATATTATTTTGAACTTTGCTTGACACTTCCATTTTGGGCTGGTGAATGAACATATGGAGACGCAGAAAGGGAGAGAGGGAGTGAGAGAATGATGGGGACTGTGTGCGTGTGGGTGTATGAATGCGTGTGTGGGTGTGTGTGCGCGCGTGAGAGAGGCAGAATGGAGAGAGATATGGAGAGAAAACGGGGTTTGGGAGAGAGAGGGAGAGGAATAGCGGGGGAGAATCGGATGAGTATTGTAACTTGCGTTTGTGTGTGTGCGTGTGTGTGGGAAAGAGGGAGAGACAAGAGAGTGTGTATGAGAGAGGGGAGGTTGGTGTATAAATTCAGATCAAGCAAGATTCTGTTTGCCTACGTTAAACATATTTACATGCACATGGTGTACCTGCAATAATTTGCAACAGCCGAGAAAGTGTTCTATTAAGAATGTCTCACGCACGTTTCATGGTGGTTTATTTCTTTTCTTTACTATAACGATCATGAGGACGAACGTGATAAGGATGATATTGATCGAGAATAAAAAAAAAAATTATTGTTGAACAGTGTGAACATTTAGTTCACTGTGTAATTATCGAACAATTTGTTAAGCATCCGTGGCACGTTCGTAAGTGTTTAGCGGATGAACATGAAAGGAAAAGCGAAACACGCACACACGCACACCCACCCACCCCCTTATCCGAATTTGCATTATGGGGTCCCTACATTACATTCATCACTTTTTTTGTCGAAAATTTGTTGAAAAACGTTCACTTGTGATGGAAAATATTGTAAACAATGTTATATGTAAGTGTTACACAAGTTTATGACAACTTAGATTTTATACTTAATTGTAAACATGAATTTCTTACGATTTTGAGGTATGTTTTATCTTTTGAAATGCCGGCATACTTCCCTCATGATTACTAACCTTTTTTTCTCTAAAATGATTAATAACTTGAAGTTGATCATTTATCTATGTAATAATGACATACCATTTTTCTGCTAGCTCTGTTCTTGAAATTACATAATTCATTTTTCCATAATCTTTACGCAGATCAAATACAGACATTCAAAATATATTATGAACTGAACACCTGAACATAAAAAGAACCGTTTATCTACCAATACTTCATTAATGGAAATATGGTTCATGTATACTCAAAAGGTGTCAAAATACAGAATGGGTGTCATAACCATGATAATAAAATATCAACTCGTGTCTTCCCTCAAACATGAATGTTAATAAACTTAAATCTGGGCGATTCCATGCTAGAAAAATCAGGTACTTTCTCAACATTTGTCAACCTATTGTCCAAACAAAGAACTTCGATTTGTTTTCTGGTAGTAATAGAGTACGATTGGAAGACATGAAAAAATGACAACCAATAAAAAATATGCTGTCCATGGGTAAATCAGAGATGAAAATGTTGCGTGTCGTAAGGGACTCAGAAATGTCCCGTTAGACACACAACATTTTCGCCCGTAATTCAGTAATAATCAAATATTTTTTGTTGGTATTAAATCAGACAACCCACTATAACTTTATTATTGACCAACAATAATTTTTCATTGCTCAAGCAATCAGCTTAGAAAACAGAAATTGTTGACAAAATGTCCCATACGACACGTATGTAATCGCCCTACTAATCATCGAACCAACTTTCTCTTTCCTTTAGTTATTAAACCAATGTTATTCATCGTAACATAATATTACTATCATTATAAATCGGGGATAAATAAAAAGTTAGAGTTTAAGTCTATTTTAAGATTTGGTAAACCCCTCAACTCGATAATCTTGATTAAACTTTGTCATGTTATGATGTTGATGAAAAATGGAATGTGTTTTCCTGGATAATTCTTGCGATTTATAAGAAAATTCATTATAGTCAGATGCTCGATTAAAATTAAAATAGCTGCGTGCTTTTGTCTATATAAACACTTCTGAAGCATGGAATGGGCAGTAACCCTCTGACATCCAATCACTTAATTTGCAAGGTTATTGCTCAAAACGTTCTTCTTAAAATAAAAATTCAGATATTTCCGGAAAGACGCTATATTTTCCAAAGCAAATTTTTCAAAAAAAAAGTATGAAATGACGACAAAAACATCATCCACAGTCACTAAACTTTTCGAAGATTGAAATTTCAAATGACACTGCAGTAAATTCCACATTATTTAGCTTTTTATCAAGCTTTATAGATACTTTTTAAGGAAGATAGGAAGAATCCAAGATACCGAAGGACAATTTTGTTGTAT